>NC_084756.1:1745108-1762608 GCF_033978785.1 Entelurus aequoreus | reverse complement strand
CTAACAAACAACAATATATATACAAAATAAAACAAATAGAAAATACAAAAATAAACATACAAAAAAAGCGTCATAGGTTACAAAAATAAATAGATAAATAAAAAATACGATAAAAAAATATATAAAATAACAACATCCAGGGCCGGGAGGTGGCAGTAGTGGGGCAGTACAAGTACCTGGGAGTCCACTTGAACAGCAGACTGGACTGGAAGGACAACAGCAAAGCTGTTTACAAGAAGGGCATGAGCAGACTCTTTTTCCTGAGGAATCTT
The DNA here is from genome assembly GCF_033978785.1 of Entelurus aequoreus. NCBI lineage: Eukaryota > Metazoa > Chordata > Actinopteri > Syngnathiformes > Syngnathidae > Entelurus > Entelurus aequoreus. Next base: position 1,762,336 of record NC_084756.1, on the reverse strand, counting down.
AGGTCCTTTAATGTGTGCAGCAAGCTGTTGGATATCTTTTATCAGTCTGTTGTGGCCAGTGCCCTGTACTTTGCAGTGGTTTGTTGGGGGAGCAGCACCAGCAAAAGGGACTTAAACCGGATTGACAAACTGATCCGGAAAGCCGGCCAAACAATTGGCACACAGTTGGAGACGTTTGTGTCAGTGAAGGACAGGAACACTGGACAAACTGCTCGCCATCATGGACAATCCCGCCCACCAACTCCACCAGACAATTGAGGGATAGCAGAGCTCATACTCCAACAGGCGCCTTCAGCTTCGTTCCCACAGTTCAAGAACTCCTTCATTCCGCACGCCATCCAGCTGTATAATCACTCGCCATACAGCAATAGATGATATCTGTCTATTACTTGACCGCTTCTATGTTAGCTACCTCTCTTTGTTTATAATGTATATTTTCTGCTGGATCTACTCTCTATTTTATGCTGCCCTTTTTTTTGCAACAGCTGTTACATATACTGTAATATTGTACATGGTAATTGGGATTGGGTAATTGTATATATTATTTAATATAATAATATAATATATCAGTATATATCATATACTGTATATATAATATGTAAATATTACATATATGTTATATTTTATATTGCTACTACGGTGCATTTTTTGTCTACTTTATACTTTTTGTTTTTGCCCTCTTTTTGTGCCCTTGTGTGCATTATCCTTTCCATCCTTTGTAACTGAGCTACTGTGTGGAACAATTTCCCTTGTGGATCATTAAGTTTGTCTAAGTCTTAGTCTAAAAAATAAATAAAAAAGGACTTTCAAAAATAACGAGTTAACTAGTGATTAATCACAAACAAATATGGCCATAATCATGTAAATATGCAGAGTACTCACGCAACTTCATTCAAGGTCAGTGCCAAGATGAGTGAGGAGACTCTGACTGATGTGCTTGCTGGCAAAATTCACTTCAAAATACACCCAGACTGGACTCCAGATACAACTGTTAGCATGTTTTAAGCAAATAAATGACGTCCATTCAAACAAAAACAAAAACAAAAGTTCCTGGAAGACATCCTGACAATAAAATTGTCCAATTATTGGGGTCTTTTTATGTTAATTTGCCCCTCCTAGGACATTCATTGTTATTCGAGACATAAAAGTCCTAAAGTTTTTGAAGGGTGTTAAACATTTTGGATGAATACTTTTAAAATGACGTTCACAAATACTTTTTGTGACCCTTTGAAGGCCTTTTGATCAGATAATATAAGTTTAAATGAGTAAAATGTTATTTATGCTAATTGACAACAGTGACGTCAGTTGATTATAAGGCTTTCAAAGGGTTAACATTTAAAATTTTATTTTTAACTCTTAAGTTATGTATTTTTTAAGACTAAAGTTGATTGAGCTATTTCAGCAAAGAAAAAGAAAACAATTTTAGGGTTGTGAATCTTTGGGCACCTAACATTTTGATCCGATTTTGATTTGTGGGGTGATGATTCGATTTAAAATTGATTTTCGATTCCACACAATTCTTGATTCAAAGCGATTCCCTCAATGCCGCATCAAAGTTATATTTAAACTTTTTCAAAACAGGTTACAGGTTAGAAAAGCTTATTTTGGTTGCATGGAGATGGCCTTAAAAACGTCTTTTTAAAACATTTTTCAAATCGATTTTTGAAAATAACAAATCGTTATAGAATCTGGATGAATAAAACTGGTGATTCGGGCGTAAATTGATTTTTTAATGCACCACCCCAAGGAGTAAACATCAGTTTAATTCAATGATGTCATCAGAAAGCCTTAGATGTCCAGTCAGCATTATTCAGCCCAGTGTTTTCACCAGGCGACAATGCCGACCTCTCTTGAGATCCACGGAGGACCTTCTGGATGCAGTCAGCAAGACATTGAACAGAAGTCATCCCGGGCTTGGCGGTGCTTGATGCTGCGCCATCTGAGGGATTAGAGGTGATTAGAGGCTCCACTCAGGTTTAACGCACTGAAAGTCTCGCAGATTCCTTTAAAACTTTCAATTACGTTGTGTACACTGACAAGGATAACATGACCAACCTGATTCCTTTTCCACTTTTCATTGTTTGTATTCTATTCAATCCCCGACCCCCAAAGAAGCTCTGTTGGATGATGGCAAATAAACATCATCTATCTACAGCACAATCACGAAAAGAATGTTAAAAAGAGTGTGACTTTTCTACTCTTGAACATAAAATGTTGAACATTTTTCAAAACATACAAATTGATATTGCTTTGTTTATTATTATCCTCTCACATCACATTTTAGAGGCCCCTTAACAAGCGCAAAAACGCTCTAATATTTGCGGGCACATCAGGTCCGGTGAAAAATTTGATATTTTTGAAAGACCGACCAGGAATCTTTAAAATTGACTGTATAGCGCCCCCTTGAAAATTATTTAAAAAATATTAGCCCTTGCTACCGGAGTCACGCATCATCACAAAAATTGTCAGGGAGATGCACATAAAAGTCTTAATAAGCCATACACATACACATATATATATATATATATATATATATATATATATATATATATATATATATATATATATATATATATATATATATATATATATATATATATATATATATATATATATATATATATATATATATGTTAAATAAAAAATTTCAATAACGGAATTACATTTTTTAAGGGCCATCCTTTTTGACCCTCGGGACGTGCCGTAGCAGGGGGAACTTGTCAGCACTTGCTTCTGATGAGCCACAAGCGAGCAGAAATGGACAAAAGAAAGTCTACCTTATGGAAATATCCGGTTCAAAGCCATAACAGGTGGTTCTTCCGACAAGAAAGGACTATTTTTTGCCGGGAGAAGAGGCGACATCCCTGCAGCAAACGCCTGCTACGCACGTCGTTCCAGAGGTGGGTGGTGTTTCACTTCCATGTTCAGATTAGGGTTAAGGTGCAGTGATAACATAACATTTAGATTACAGTTAAGGTGCAGTAATAATTTAACATTTAGATTACAGTTAAGGTGCAGTAATAATTTAACATTTAGATTACAGTTAAGGTGCAGTGATAACATAACATTTAGATTACAGTTAAGGTGCAGTAATAATTTAACATTTAGATTACAGTTAAGGTGCAGTGATAACATAACATTTAGATTACGTTTAAGATGCAGTGATAACATAACATTTAGATTACAGTTAAGGTGCAGTAATAACATAACATTTAGATTACAGTTAAGGTGCAGTAATAATTTAACATTTAGATTACAGTTAAGGTGCAGTGATAACATAACATTTAGATTACGTTTAAGATGCAGTGATAACATAACATTTAGATTACGGTTAAGGTGCAATGATAACACAACATTTAGATTACGGTTAAGGTGTAGTGATAACATAACATTTAGATTACAGTTAAGGTGCAGTGATAACATAACATTTAGATTACAGTTAAAGTGCAGTGATAACATTACATTTAGATTACAGTTAAGGTGCAGTGATAACAAAACATTTAGATTAGGGTCAAAGTGCAGTGATAACATAACATTTAGATTACAGTTAAGGTGCAGTGATAACATAACATTTAGATTGTTACTGTGACTCTGATTTAGAAAGTAAGATGACATAAAAACACATATATATATATATATATATATATATATATATATATATATATATATATATATATATATATATATATATATATATATATATTGATCTTAGCGCCGCTTTCGATACCGTCGATCATAATATTTTATTAGAGCGTATCAAAACACGTATTGGTATGTCAGACTTAGCCTTGTCTTGGTTTAACTCTTATCTTACTGACAGGATGCAGTGCGTCTCCCATAACAATGTGACCTCGGACTATGTCAAGGTAACGTGCGGAGTTCCCCAGGGTTCGGTTCTTGGCCCTGCACTCTTTAGTATTTACATGCTGCCGCTGGGTGACATCATACGCAAGTACGGTGTTAGCTTTCACTGTTATGCTGATGACACTCAACTCTACATGCCCCTAAAGCTGACCAACACGCCGGACTGTAGTCAGCTGGAGGCGTGTCTTAATGAAATTAAACAATGGATGTCCGCTAACTTTTTGCAACTCAACGCTAAGAAAACGGAAATGCTGATTATCGGTCCTGCTAGACACCAACATCTATTTAATAATACCACCTTAACATTTGACAACCAAACAATTAAACAAGGAGACTCGGTAAAGAATCTGGGTATTATCTTCGACCCAACTCTCTCGTTTGAGTCACACATTAAGAGTGTTACTAAAACGGCCTTCTTTCATCTCCGTAATATCGCTAAAATTCGTTCCATCTTGTCCACTAGCGACGCTGAGATCATTATTCATGCGTTCGTTACGTCTCGTCTCGATTACTGTAACGTATTATTTTCGGGCCTCCCTATGTCTAGCATTAAAAGATTACAGTTGGTACAAAATGCGGCTGCAAGGCTTTTGACAAAAACAAGAAAGTTTGATCATATTACGCCTATACTGGCTCACTTGCACTGGCTTCCTGTGCACTTAAGATGCGACTTTAAGGTTTTACTACTTACGTATAAAGTATTACACGGTTTAGCTCCAGCCTATCTCGCCGATTGTATTGTACCATATGTCCCGACAAGAAATCTGCGTTCAAAGAACTCCGGCTTATTAGTGATTCCCAGAGCCAAAAAAAAGTCTGCTGGCTATAGAGCGTTTTCTATTCGGGCTCCAGTACTCTGGAATGCCCTCCCGGTAACAGTTAGAGATGCTACCTCAGTAGAAGCATTTAAGTCCCATCTTAAAACTCATTTGTATAATCTAGCCTTTAAATAGACCCCCCCTTTTTTAGACCAGTTGATCTGCCGTTTCTTTTCTTCTCTCCTCTTCTCCCCTGTCCCTTGCGAGGGGGAGTTGCATAGGTCCGGTGGCCATGGATGAAGTGCTGGCTGTCCAGAGCCGGGACCCCGGGTGGACCACTAGCCTGTGCATCGGTTGGGGACATCTCTGCGCTGCTGACCCGTCTCCGCTCGGGATGGTTTCCTGTTGGCCCCGCTGTGGACTGGACTCCCGCTGATGTGTTGGATCCACTGTGGACTGGACTTTCACAATGTTATGTCAGACCCACTCGACATCCGTTGCTTTCGGTCTCCCCTAGAGGGGGGGGGTTACCCACATATGCGGTCCTCTCCAAGGTTTCTCATAGTCATTCACCGACGTCCCACTGGGGTGAGTTTTTCCTTGCCCGTATGTGGGCTCTGTACCGAGGATGTCGTTGTGGCTTGTACAGCCCTTTGAGACACTTGTGATTTAGGGCTATATAAATAAACATTGATTGATTGATGATATATATATATATACATACAGTATGTCGTTCTGTAATCTAAACGTTATATAACATAACATTTACATTACAGTTAAGGTGCAGTGATAACACAACATTTAGATTACAGTTAAGGTGCAGTGTACAGTTAAGGTGCAGTGATAACATAACATTTAGATTACAGTTTACGTGCAGTGATAACATAACATTTAGATTACAGTTAAGGTGCAGTGATAACATAACATTTAGATTACAGTTAAAGTGCAGTGATAACATAACATTTAGATTACAGTTAAAGTGCAGTGATAACATAACATTTAGATTACAGTTAAGGTGCAGTGATAACATAACATTTAGATTACAGTTAAAGTGCAGTGATAACATAACATTTAGATTACAGTTAAGGTGCAGTGATAACATAACATTTAGATTACAGTTAAAGTGCAGTGATAACATAACATTTAGATTACAGTTAACGTGCAGTGATAACATAACATTTAGATTACAGTTAAAGTGCAGTGATAACATAACATTTAGATTACAGTTAAAGTGCAGTGATAACATAACATTTAGATTACAGTTAAGGTGCAGTGATAACATAACATTTAGATTACAGTTAAGGTGCAGTGATAACATAACATTTAGATTACAGTTAAGGTGCAGTGATAACATAACATTTAGATTACAGTTAAAGTGCAGTGATAACATAACATTTAGATTACAGTTAAGGTGCAGTGATAACATAACATTTAGATTGTTACTGTGACTGATTTAGTAAGTAAAATGACATAAAATCCAAACTATGCCAAATAGAAAACGCTTTAAAGTGTGTAGTGCACATTGTTGTAGTTTAGTGTTTTATGTTGAACACATTGGCAGAACAATTGCAAACATGTTATTATACAAATAATTGGATATTGTCTTTAATTTATTTGGTGATGGATCGATAAAGGGAAATAAATGTGTTACAATTAAACATTATAAGATGTCATTATTACACAAATGAGATTTTTACCACATGAACACACACAAAAGTACCGATAATTGGTACAGTTGAGTACCAGTATCGATCGGAACCGCATCGATTCAAATGTGAACGGTGCCTGTCCCTATTCGTCAGAGATGTTATGTAATGTTATTCTAAGCCTAAATTGTCATAAAAATAAAATCCCGCATTTTTTCACCAACAATTTGATATACGATTTTTCCCGATTTATTTCCCCTACCTTTTAAAGAAACCATTGAATACAAATGACGGATCATTCAAAAACAAGTTTTTCTTTTATTGGATCAAAAAGTAGTAATTTGAAATGACACAGCATACACTGTAATATATATATATATATATATATATATATATATATATATATATATATATATATATATATATATATATATATATATATATATATATATATATATATATATATATATATATATATGTGTGTATATGTGTGTATATGTGTGTATATGTGTGTGTATATGTATGTATATGTATATCCAAAAATTTGATATGCGATTTTTCCCGATTTATTTCCCCTACCTTTTAAAGAAACCTTTGAATACAAATGACAGATCATTCAAAAACAAGTTTTTCTATTATTAGATCAAAAAGTAGTAATTTGGGGCGGTATAGCTCGGTTGGTAGAGTGGCCGTGCCAGCAACTTGAGGGTTGCAGGTTCGATCCCCGCTTCCGCCATCCTAGTCACTGCTGATGTGTCCTTGAGCAAGACACTTTACCCACCTGCTCCCAGTGCCACCCACACTGGTTTAAATGTAATTTAGATATTGGGTTTCACTATGTAAAGCGCTTTGAGTCACTAGAGAAAAAACGCTATATAAATATAATTCACTTCACTTCACTAATTTGAAATGACACAGCTTACACTGTAATATATATATATATATATATATATATATATATATATATATATATATATATATATATATATATATGTATATGTATATATATATATATATATATATATATATATATATATATATATATATATATATATATATATATATATATATATATATATATATATATATATATGTATATACAGTATATGTGTATATAGTTGTAAATATGTGTGTGTATATTTGTATATATGTACGTGTATATATATGTATATATGTATGTGTATATATATGTATATATGCCATCCATCCATTCATTTACTACCGCTTGTCCCTTTTCGAGGTCAGCTGCATTCGGGCGGAAGGCGGGGTAGACCCTGGACAAGTCGCCACCTCATCGCAGAGCCAACACAGATAGACAGACAACATTCACACTCACATTCACACACTGGGGCCAATTAAGTGTTGTCAATCAACCCATACCCAGGTGCATGTTTTTGCAAACTACACACAGAAAGATCCCGAGCGCAGGATTGAACCCAGGACCTTCGTATTGTGAGGCAGACGCACTAACCCCTCACCCACCTTGCTGCCCTTATGTATATATGTATATATGTATGTATATGTATATATCCATCCAATTTCTACCGCTTATCCCTTATATGTGTATATGTATATGTGTATATATTTATATACTGTATATGTACACACATATATGTATAAATATATATGTATATGTATATATACACTACCGTTGAAAAGTTTGGGGTCACATTGAAATGTCCTTATTTTTCAATGAAGATAACTTTAAACTACTTTTAACTTTAAAGAAATACACTCTATACATTGCTAATGTGGTAAATGCAAATGTCTGGTTTTTGGTGCAATATCTACATAGGTGTATAGAGGCCCATTTCCAGAAACTATCACTCCAGTGTTCTAATGGTACAATGTGTTTGCTCATTGGCTCAGAAGGCTAATTGATGATTAGAAAACCCTTGTGCAATCATGTTCACACATCTGAAAACAGTTTAGCTCGTTACAGAAGCTACAAAACTGACCTTCCTTTGAGCAGATTGAGTTTCTGGAGCATCACATTTGTGGGGTCAATTAAATGCTCAAAATGGCCAGAAAAAGAGAACTTTCATCTGAAACTCGACAGTCTATTCTTGTTCTTAGAAATTAAGGCTATTCCACAAAATTGTTTGGGTGACCCCAACCTTTTGAACGGTATTGTGTGTGTATATATATATATATATATATATATATATATATATATATATATATATATATATATATATATATATATATATATATATATATATATATATATATATATATATATATATATATGTGTGTGTATGCATATATATATATATATATATATATATATATATATATATATATATATATATATATATTTATATATATATACATATATATATATATATATGTTTGTGCAGCCGATAGCTCCAATTACATTAGGAAAACCAGCTGTTGCTTCAAAATGCTCTTTAATTACAGCATGTTCAGCTGCATTGTATAGGAAATGAATATACCTGACTAACGTGCAACACTTTGCCTATGTTTTTTATATCCATTCGTGTAACTTCTTCATATGTCTCTAAAGTGCACCTCTGATCAGAGTGGAGATGCGTCAGTAATGCTGTAGTCTCGCGAGAGAGAGCGTACGTGACGCGGGAAAAAAAAATAGAGTCAAGTGGCACACTCAGCTGCCAAACAATTCTGATTCATTCAGAAAATAAAGCAAATAAAACTTAAATATCAAAATCTGGAGGCACTTGAAGGCTACATCGAAGAGTGCTACGACCGTCTCGTCATGGGGAAGCCATCTAAGACGCCAACGTCTAAAAGAAGCCGCCCGGAGGACTCACCTGGCCATGTGTCACCACCCGGTACAAACTTCACCGACATCCTGGATTCCATCGACAAGAGGCTGACTTGTTTGGATGGCCGCCTCGCACTTGTTGAGGTGCTCCACAAGGAATTCCAAGCCATCCGTGAGAGTTTGGAATTCGGACAACAGCAGGTCATGTCTCTCGCCAAGGAGAACGCCGCTCTTCGTGAGACTGTAAAATCCCTCACCGACGGAGTGACGCAACTCACCCGGGACAACAGGAGCATGAAGGAGACGATGCTAGACCTCCAGGCGAGAAGCATGAGGGACAATCTGGTCTTCGCGGGGATACCGGAAAAGACCGAGGAAGATCCAGAGGAAACCATCAAGTCCTTCATGGAACATCAGCTCAAGCTTCCAGCAGACACCATCAGGAACATCACCTTCCATCGCGTCCACCGGCTTGGAGCCAAAAAGCCGGAGAACAGGAGGCCGAGACCCATCATAGCCAAATTTGAACACTTCAAGCAGAAGGAGCGAGTGAGGAACCAGGGCCGAGAGCTGAAAGGATCCAACTTCAGCATCAACGATCAGTTTCCTAAGGAAATTCTCGACCGGCGACGCCATTTGTTTCCGCTTCGCAAGAAGTTTATCACCGAAGGATGCCGTGCAGTCATCGCGGTGGATAAACTTTTCATCAACGGCCAACTTTACCGTGATCCGGAAGCCACGCCGTGGCTGTATTATTAGCGTCTGAAACACGGTAAATGTTGTATTTTGTTTTTGTTATTTCATTATGCTTCAATCCCTCTCTTTCCCCCCCCTCTTGCTCACAATACACCTGTGCGTCATCATAGCGCACACGTAAACACCATACGCTCTCTCTCTCTCTTTTGGTAAACCAACATGTTTACTGTTTTACTTTTTTGTTTTCCTTTTTATGTTACTTATTTCACTACCTGTTCAATCCACCACTCTCTTCTTTTCTTTTTTTTTTTAATGTTTTTTGTTTTGTTTTTCTCTTTCTATTTCTCCACCTGTTGTGTGTGTCCCCTCGTCGTCATCAGCATTTACACTCACAGCTAATACATACACACTATACACACCTACATATATGCATGATAGGCTTACATTTAGATACAGACATGCATTATTTACACATAAAGTACACACATACATCCACACACTTAGTTACAGTCTAGTTTAGTATGTCCACTGTTCAGTTTGTCACTTGGAATGTGCGTGGAGTCGGGTCAAAGGAAAAAAATATAAAAATTCTTAATCATTTGAAGAGTATGCAAGCAGACATTGCTTTACTACAAGAGACTCACCTCTCCAAGTCCGATACCTCAAAACTGCATTCATCGCAATACCCACACACATACTTTGCTAGTTACAACTCCAAACAGAGAGGCGTAGCCATTCTCATTAGTAGAAAGGTCAACTTTACATTCCATAACTCCATTACTGACATAGAGGGAAGATACATCATTCTTAATATTTCTGTTGACGGGAGAAACTTATGTATCGCCAACATTTATGGTCCAAATGTTGATGACCCCTCCTTTTTTCACACTTTCTTCTCTTCACTTTCTCCTCACTCAAACCACTGCTTGATTCTAGGAGGGGACCTCAACTTAGTATTTAATCCAAATATAGATCGGTCCAGAGTGACTGGGAGTCACCGTGAGTCTCAATCAGTGGTAATACTTAAGCAATATATGAAGGATTATGGTCTTTGCGATGCCTGGCGTTCTTATCACCACACTCTTAGGGAATACACTTATTTTTCCCCAGTTCACCACTCACTCTCTCGCATTGATTACTTTTTAACTAGTAGCTCAATTTTATCTGATATCGCAAACATTCACATTCATCCTATCATCATCAGTGACCATGCACCTGTCTCACTTTCCCTCACTAACAAAACTATAACTGCACCTATAAAACAATGGAGACTTAATACATCATTACTAAAGGACCCAGACTTCCTCAACTACTTTGAGAAAGAATGGACAGATTTTTTAGATTTTAATGATCAACCAGAAATCACGGCGTGCATTCTCTGGGAGGCCGCGAAAGTAGTTATGCGAGGAAAAATTATTTCTTATTCATCATACAAGAAAAAAAAGGAACGTTTACTAGAGCAGGAACTTGAAAATGAAATAAAAATATTAGAAATAGCTTATGCGAACTCACAAAATGAACATACTCTGAATGAACTGAGAAAACTCAAATTAGATTTAAGAGAAATAATTGATAAGAAAACTCAATTCCTGCTTCAGAGGTTACGCTTAGATAAATTTGAACATGACAATAAACCAAGCAAATATTTGGCTAACCAACTAAAATTAAACAAAGAAAAAAACTCCATACCATCCATTAAGGATTCAGCTGGGAACATTACTCACGTTCCTGAGGAAATTAACTCCATATTTAGAGACTTTTACAGAAACTTGTATACACCCCAGATTGACCCATCTCTTTCAGACATTGAGACATTTCTCAATGGTATAGACTTACCTAAATTAAATACGAGGCAGGTATCAAATTTAGATCTTGCTATTTCTGTAGATGAACTTCACGATGCTCTTCAACAGATGCCAAACAATAAAGCACCAGGACCTGATGGGTTCCCTGTGGAGTTCTACAAAACATTCTGGTCACTGCTAGCTCCGATATTTACAAAAATGGCTTTAGAGATTAAAGAAAACTCATTCCTTCCTCCAAATATGAACTCTGCCACAATCAGTCTCTTGCTAAAACCTGATAAAGACCCAACACTTCCATCCAGTTACCGGCCAATCTCCCTGATTAATGCTGATCTTAAAATTATCTGCAAAGTATTAGCTCAAAGATTAGAAAAAGTCACTCCATATATAGTACATCCTGATCAAACAGGTTTCATCAAAGAGAGACAATCGTCCAACAATGTTCGCCGTCTACTCAATGTGATAGACTATTCTGTTATTCATAATTTAAAAACAGCTGTTGTTTCATTAGATGCTGAAAAAGCATTTGATAGAGTGAATTGGAATTTTCTTTTAGCTACTCTACAGAAATTTGGATTTGGAGACTCATTTATAGAATGGATCAAGGTCCTATATAGTTTCCCTACAGCCTCGGTTAGAACGAATAGCCAAATCTCCCCAAGGTTTAATCTTATGAGGGGCACAAGGCAAGGGTGTCCACTTTCTCCGTCACTGTTTGCTATATTTATTGAACCTCTTGCAACCGCAATTCGACAGCATGCAAATATTAAAGGCATCCATACCGCAACCGTTCATCATAAAATAAGCCTTTATGCTGATGATGTATTACTTTTCTTACAAAATCCACATTCTTCTCTTCAAGATACAATCTCACTTATCAATAAATTCAGTTCTATTTCAGATTACTCAATCAACTGGTCCAAATCTACTGTGTTACCAATAAATTTTGACTTCCAGAGCACCTCATCGATTCCACTGCATAAAGGGAACATTAAATACCTGGGAATCAATATTTCCTCCACATTGTCAGATCTGAATCGCTTGAATTACTCCCCAATCTTAAAATTGATTGAGGATGATCTGGCGCGTTGGAAAGCACTGCCAATCTCACTTATGGGAAGGGTTTCTACCGTGAAAATGATGGTCTTGCCTAGGGTTAATTATCTCTTTTCAATGATTCCAACCAAACCTTCTCAAATCTGGTTTAAATCACTAGACTCACACATCAATCAGTTTCTTTGGAAGAGTAAACCAGCACGAATCAGCCTTAAAACTTTACAAAAACCAAAAGAATACGGGGGTCTAGAACTCCCAAACTTTTCATATTACTTCCTTGCAAATAAACTACAATATATACTAAAATGGACCAATCCCACTTTATTAGATAGTTTATGGTTAGAGATTGAACAATCACTTAGCCAGGAGATCCCAATTTCTAACTTGCCCTTTATTAGCCAAATTCTCCGAAAACACAACTGCTTCAAAAGTATTAATATACGCACTACCTTAACAGCTTGGTGGGAGTTTTTGAAAATAACTGGATCCCCGCTCACTCCCTGTCAATTTACGCCTATTTGGAATAATCCTGATTTTCTTTTAAACAAGAAGCCATTGAACTTTCCAACATGGTATGATAAAGGAGTCAGATGTCTTGGGGATATCATCAATGCAAACAGTTTTATCTCTTTTAAAAGTTTAATAACACAATATGCAATCAATCCTAATAAATTCCTAGAATATATACAAATAAAATCTGTAATTAGCGCAATATTCAACAAAACAACATGGGAAAGTAATCCTACGACCGTTAAATTCTTCAAAACATCTGCCCCCAAAGCTTTATCCAAATTATATGCTCTCTTATCAAAAATAGATAACACAATAAGTATCCCAACTTCCAAATGGCACTCAGACGTATCCACAAGCCTTGACCCAGAATTCTGGAAACAAATATGCCTCAATACTTCTCGTTTGATTAAGAATCCAAATTTACGACTGATTCAGCTCAAAATACTTTACAGAATACATTACACCGGTCTAAGAATGTATAAAATGGGTTTAGCCGACTCTAACATTTGTGTACACTGCTCAGATAATAAGGTAGATAACTACTTACACTCAATGTGGTCCTGTGCTCCCGTGAGTAACTTTTGGCTTGGAGTGTGCGAGAACCTATCATTAGCGTTAGAGATTCCTATTCCCATCTCCCCCGCACTCTGCCTGTTGGGTGATCTCTCCGCAACTGACTTTGATATAAACAAAACATACCTCCTTATAAATGCAATAGGCATCGCCAAGAAAACTATTCTCATGAATTGGAAATCAAAAAATAATTTATGTATAAACCTTTACAAAAACATTTTATTAGATTATGTAGTTATGGAAAGAATGTCTGCTGAATCAAAACAACAACTGACAGAATTCAGATCTCTTTGGGCACCGCTAATTGATTTCCTGACCTGATTCCCATGGGGGCCGGGGCTGGGGCTCTGTCCCGGGGGTCTTGCTCCGTGGGTGGGGGGTCGTGGGTGCCGGGGGGGCCGTGTGCCGCGGGGTTGGGTGGGCCTGGGGTGTGTTCCCTGGTGCCGGCCTGGCGGGCCGATCCGTGGGTGGTCTGGGGGATGGGGGTGGATGGGGGTGCCTGGGCGGGGGTTGGGGTGCGGGTGGAGCTGTTGGGGGTGGCCGCCTTGGGTTGGGTGGGGGGCTGCCCCTCTCGTGGGTGGTTGGGCGGGGGGTTGCGCCCGTGGGGCCGGGGCCTTGCCGCTGTCGGGCGGGGGTCGGCTCGTGCCCCTCTGGCTTCGGGTGTCCGTGGGCTTCCTCCTTCCCCTGGGGCGCGGGGCGGGGTCTGCCCGGGGTCGCCCTACGCTGCGGCTGTGCGTGCCTGCCTGGTGCCGGGTTGGGGGGGCTGCTTTCCTCCCTTGTTGGGGCCCCGGCGGTGCTGCCCGACTGCCCTGCGGGGGTCTCCCTCCTGTGTTTTACTCCGCCCTTATTTATTTATTAATTTTATTTATATATATACTTATATATATATATTTTTTAATTATCTATTTAATAAATTTTATTTATTCTGTTAAATTATATACATGTATATATAGGTGCGTGTGTGTGTGTGTGTGTGTGTGTGTGTGTGTGTGTGTGTGTGTGTGTGTGTGTGTGTGTGTGTGTGTGTGTGTGTACATTTGTATGTATGTATGGTGGAATCTGTGTGTATGTAGGTAGGTACATGCGTGTGTGTTGCTGCCCCGGTGTGCATTGCTGATCGCGGCACCAGGCCTGCAGAGATGCCATGGCATGCCGGCTGTGGGTGCGGGGCTGGGCCCTTATGGCTTTTTGCCGGATGGGGTGCCTGGTGGGTGGTGGGCGGGGGGGCCTGGACGTGCGGGTGTGGCTGCGGGGTTTGGTGGCGCTGGACACTGTTGGCAACCAGGCCTCATGTTTATTTTTATTTTATTTTATTTAAAGGGTTTATTTTATTTTATTTATTATTTTTATTTTTATTTTTTATATTTTTTGTTTTTGTTTTTGTTTTGTTTTGGTGTATGTATGTGTGTGTATATGTGTGCATATGTATATGTATGTAGGTGTATATATGTGTGTGTGTGTGTGTGTATGTGTATATGCATGCATGTGTGTATGTGTATGTATGTGTATATACATATATGTATGTATATGTGTATGTGTGTATGTATGTGTGTATGTATGTGTAGGTGTGTGTATGGGTGTGGATGTCCGGTGGATCGATTGGCCTGTATGTGGATGAGTTGGGGTAGGTGGGTTGGCGGCCTCTGTGGTAGCTGGGGGTGTGCGTTGTTGTGGTTTACGGGGTAGGTCGCTTTTTTTTGTTTCAGGTTTCGGCGGCCGCGGGTGTTTGTACTGCGGACGGGCGGTGGTGGTGATGGTTGCTGTGGTACTGCCGGCGGTTGGCGTCGCTGTGTTGGGTTGGAGTGGTTGGGGGACTGTGGCTGGTATCTGTGCGCTTGTGGGGTTGTGGGGTTGTGGGGTTGTGGGGGATGGCTGGCGTTGGCTTGACGGCTGGTTTGGGGGCTGGCGTGCGGACGGGGTGCATTGACTTCTTCCCCAGTTGGGGGGCACCATCCCCTGGCCGGAACTCGTATGGGTGCGTTGCTGTGTGGATGGCCGGGATGCGGTGTTTGCATTGGGCATGGGGCTGTGCAGTTTTTCTGCGTTTGGTTGCTGGTATGGGCTCTGCGGGGTTGGGTTGGGGCGGGCGGGGGCTGGCTTTGTTTGGCGGGGGGTGGGCTCGCGTGACGTCACGCTAAAGTGGTCTGGTGGGGGGGGCGGCTTCCTGGCCGTAGTTCCTGGTTGTCGGCCGCATGGACTGGGGGGGGATGTCCGGGCCCTCTACTCCTCCTACTTATAGCACACACAGTCACACAAATACAGGACTTTGGGGGATTGTCCTGCGGGGAGGCA
Organism: Entelurus aequoreus; assembly: GCF_033978785.1. Taxonomy (NCBI): domain Eukaryota; kingdom Metazoa; phylum Chordata; class Actinopteri; order Syngnathiformes; family Syngnathidae; genus Entelurus; species Entelurus aequoreus. The sequence goes on along the minus strand of NC_084756.1, from coordinate 1,746,387 downwards.
TGGCGGGGGGTTGAGGATGCCTCCTATGGGGCTCCGGTCCTCCTGTCTTGTCCCCTGCTCGGCCATCCCTCAATCTTAGCTGCATATTAGACACTTAGGATTTGGAGGGCTCGGCTTGGTTGGGACCCACCAAGACCTTGATGTCCCCCAATTTTAATCGCATTATTAGTTCCCACAAGCATACATATCTCACTCACGCTACAGTACACGCATCAATAGGGACTGGAGGTCGGCTGTAATGGCTGACCTCCTAATTTTAACTACACAGTAGACACTCTGGGGGCCTTGTACACATGCATGTGGGGGGGTTGGGGTTCGGCGCACCCCTCATTGCCTCGTCGGCCGGCGCGGATTCCGGGGACTGCGTTCTGGTGGCCTGCCAGGCTTTTATTAATTTATTATTATTATTATTATTTTTTTTTTAATGTGTATATATGTATATATATATATATATATATATATATATATATATATATATATATATATATATATATATATATATATATATATATATATATATATATATATGTGTGTATGTGTGTATGTGTGTATGTGTGTATGTATGTGTATGTGTATGTATGTGTATGTATATATGTATATATATATATTTATTTATTTTATTTTATTTTTTATTTGTGTGTGGCGTCGCGCGGGTCTCGCTTCCTGTTGGGTGGGGTCCGTGCCCGTGTGGCCCGACCTTGCGCTGTGGGGTCTCTGTTGGCGACCTGATGTGGTGGCGGCGCGGCGCCCGTGTCTGGTCTGGATACTGTGTCTCGGTTGTTTGGGCGGTGGTGTGTTTGTGCGGGTTTGGGTTGGGGTGGTGGGGTCTTTTGGCGGGGGGGGGGGGGGGGGTGTTGGTGTCTCTTGTTTGCGTGTTGGCGTTTGGGCTTGCTGGCGGGCTGGCGCTGGCTGGTATCTGTGATCCTGTTGGCGTGTGGTTGCCGGTCGCGGTTTATTTTTTGATCGCTTTGATTTGATTGGGTGGTGCTGGCTGTCTGTGGGTGTTGTGGCTGCTGTTTCTGCTGCCGTTTGTTTGTGGTGTGGGCGCCCGTGGCTGCTGGGTCTGGTGCAGGGGGGTGGCTGATGTTGTGACTGGTGGCAGCGCGCGCGCGTGGTGGTTGTCGGGGCTGACAAACTGTGTATATGTATGTGTATGTGTGTGTGTGTATGTATGTATGTATGTATGTATGTATATATATGTGTATGTGTATGCATGTGTATGTGTGTGTATGTGTACATGTGTATGTTTATGTGTATGTATATATATATGTATGTATAT
>NC_084756.1:1687608-1740108 GCF_033978785.1 Entelurus aequoreus | reverse complement strand
ATATATATATATATATATATATATATATATATATATATATATATATATATATATATATATATATATATATATATATATATACACACATATATATATATATATATATATATATATATACACACATATATATATATATATATATATATATATATATATATATATATATATATATATATATATATGTGTGTGTGTGTGTGTGTGTGTGTGTGTGTGTGTGTGTGTGTGTGTGTGTGTGTATGTATGTATGTATGTATGTATGTATGTATGTATGTATGTGTATATATATATATATATATATATATATATATATATATATATATATATATATATATATATATATATATATATATATATATATATATATATATATATATATATATATATATATTAAAATGTGATATCGTAAATTATCGGTATCTGTTTCAAAAAGTAAAATTAATGACTTTTTAAAACGCTGCTGTACGGAGCGGTACATATCCGGTAAAACACGGACGTAGGGAGAAGTACAGAGCAGATGCGTCTTCCAGTCAGCAGCCCCTCCCTTCTCCCCTCTCCCACACACAACACAGGAGTTGACGACTGCAGCATGAGAGGTTTACTGGCGACGCTTGATGACCTCATCAAACCGCCGCGAGCGGAGCATAACGACAACAAGAGTGTGTTGTTGCCGGTGCTGTAGCCGTGGCTAACAAGTGGGCGAGCTCGGTGACTGACTAACGACACCATGTCTATGGTTTGGGATTATTTTAAACTGTGTCTGACGGATAAAAAACTGGCAATTTGCAATGACTGCAAAAAGTTGGTTATGCGAGGAGGAACCAAGACGTCTTCCTTTAATACAAGCCATTTTCTCCCACCTCTTCAGGAATCATAAGGAGATACACGATGAATACAAGCGGAAGATGAATGAATAGCAAACACCAAAAGCAGCTTGCAGTGAACAGAGGTGCCCTGTCTCAAAGCAGCATTTCAGAAGCTCTGACTGACTGCTAGGCCACTTCAAGCACTCACAACTAGCTTGCAGCACATTTTTGTTACTCATACAAATATGTTAGAGCAGGGCAGATTGAGCTCAATTTATAATTTCCTGTTATACAGTATGCCAGGCAGTCTTGCACTAAAGGAGGACTATGTTATTGTTTACTTTATTACTCTAGTACACTCTGGACTGAAGCTGTGTGCCTTCATTGTTTTTGTAGCTGTAGTTTTGAGGAGTGTTTAAAAAGTATAAGAAATAATGCACTTTGTGAAAATCAAAGTATAGTATTTCCCCATAGTTGTAGTGGGTATCAGGATTATCTCAGGGGCATGTCACAAATTCCAAGCTGCTGTTTTGAGGCATGTTAAAAAAATAATGCACTTTGTGACTTCAATTATAAAAATATGGCAGTGCCATGTTGGCACTTTTTTCCATAACTTGAGTTGAAGTTGTTCTCTTATTTTGGAAAACGTTGTTACTTTGTTTAATGCATCCAGTGGGGCATCACAACAAAATTAGGCATAATAATGTGTTATTTCCACGACTGTATATATTGGTATCGGTTGATATCGGAATCGGTAATTAAGAGTTGGACAATATCGGAATATTGGATATCGGCAAAAAAGCCATTATCGGACATCTGTAGTATATATATACAGTATACTGTATATACTGTACTATAAATACATTTGTTCATACTGTACTTTAAATACAGTACAGGCCAAAGGTTTGGACACACCTTCTCATTTAATGCGTTTTCTTTATTTTCATGTCTTTTACATTGTAGATTGTCACTGAAGGCATCAAAACTATGAATGAACAATGAACAAATAAAGGGAAAATAACTGAAAACATGCTATATATTGTAGTTTCTTCAAAATAGCTACCCTTTTCTCCAATTACTGCTTTGCACACTCTTGGCATTCTTTCGATGAGCTTCAAGAGGTAGTCACCTGAAATGGTTTTCACTTCACAGGTGTCATAGTTTTGATGCCTTTAGTGACAATCTACAATGTAAATAGTCATGAAAATAAAGAAAATGCATAGAAATGAGAAGGTGTGTCCAAACTTTTGGCCTGTACTGTGTGTGTATATATATATATTACAGCAAAGTCTTTGCAAAAATTTGACCCAACAACCATCATTAAATGTTATATAAACCAAAATGAAGTGTTTTAAAAATGGAAGAAAAAAGAAGGCTGGTATTTCAAGGTGGATTAACCTTGACTTGGCTGAACCTCGACTTTAAAATATTAAGCAAAATAATTTAGTTTTGTTCTGGAGCCTTCTGTTAGATCAGAGCTTCTCAATTATTTTCTGTCATTATTTTGCACCCCCCCCCCAAACTCTCTGCCGCGACTATAAATAATATAATTTGTCAATAAGATTGTTATAAGTACGCCTCTGCGTTACATTGTATCCTTATTCACAAGAAAGAAAAGACAAAAGAGAGAAATATAACTCAACTTACAACAAACAATAACAGAAAATATGCCAAGTGCATTAATTTGCCTTAAATTGTATCAGTTGTTTTTTTTTGTTTGAATTATTACAATTTTTGGACCGACTTCAACCATTTCATACTGAAAAATAAAATGAATTAATTAAAAAAATAATATAAATAAAAAACTAAAAAAACTTTAACCGACAAACTAAAAATGAATTTTGCTGATTTTATTTTTTTTTAGCAAAATGAGAAAGTGAGCATTTCCGAAGAGGTTTTGAAGCATGATACGGCATGATACCGATAAAGCATGTTTTCCAGGGTCACACATGCCCCCCGTGGCATCGCACCGTGTTAGATCAACATCAGCTGAGAAGTTCCGACATCCAGCAGTTAAGTGTGGCAGCTATTGGTGCTACGAGCTAGCGATCACGTTCTTCATTATAAAAGAAGATTTGAAGCTTCTGAATATGTCTGACCATGCTCTTTTGCATCTGGATTATTGGATGGAAGCGGTTGTGCACTCAGTGTAAGTTGCTGTTTTCGTCTTGGCGATTGCTCTGTGCATGTGCCAATGTTCAGCAGCATCAGACAGACAAAACAGAATGATTTCAGTCGATGCGGGAATTGGGCTTTTAAGTTGCACTTGCGGTCCTTTGAAGAAAGTGAAGAACATGAAAGGAGGAACTGAGCCAACTGAAGCGCAAACGTCAAATATCTTACTTTAATTTGTGGTTGGCTACCCGAGACCAGAGAATTAGCTCCTGAAAATGGCTTCTGATGAGTGCGGCGCTGATTAAACCTCGGCAGGGTGCCTCTCACTGGGTCGCTCGTACGCTCGCTCGCAAGACTTTAATGCGCGGCGGCTCAACGTGGGCTGCGAGCCGAGCAAATACCGGGAAGCCCGGCTGGAGGACGGCCACCGTGCACCGGCATCCCTCTTTGGTCTTAGGGAGGGTTTAAGAGGGGACTGTGTGTATGCAGCAGAGAGTTGGGATGAACCATTAAGTAACATTTTAACATAATACAACGGTCTCCAAAGGGTTAAAGAATAGTTGCATAATTTTTCAGTATTTTTGTAACTTTTAAATTCAGGCACGATAGCTCTAATGATAAATTAGCACAAAAAAATAGAAGGACATCGACCGCACTGGAGATCAGGGGCCTCGTCCCAGCAGGCACAAGGCATTAATACAACGTTGATTATTCATACATGTCCTTTTTGTTGGGATTGACCACATTTCAATGGTCAAATCAACGTCACACCCTGACATTGAATAAACGTTGTTAAAAAGCATGTTGTTTCAATGTTGTATTCATGTTGTAGAATTTTGGTTGGGAAATGACCAAATTTCATTGGTCAAATCAATGTCAGAACCCAACATTGATTCAACGTCATCAAAAGCATGTTGCTTTAATGTTGTATTTGTAGAATTTTGGTTAGGAAATGACCAAAATTCAATGGTCAAATCAACGTCAGAACCCAATATTGAATCAACATCGCCAAAAAGCATGTTGTTTCAATGTTGTATTTGTAGAATTTTGGTTGGGAAATTACCTAAATTCAACGGTCAAATCAACGTCATAACCCAACATCGATTAAACGTTGTCAAAAAGCATGTTGTTTCAACGTTGTATTTGTGTTGTAAAATATTGTTTGGAAAATGACCAAAATTCAATAGTTAAATCAATGTCAGAATCCAACAATGAATAAACGTTGTCAAAAAGCATGTTGTATTAGTAGAATTTTGGTTGGGAAATTACCAAAATGCAATGGTCAGATCAACATCAGAACCCAACATTGAATAAACGTCATCAAAAAGCATGTTTTTTCAATGTTGAATTTGTAGAATTTTGGTTGGGAAATGACCAAAATTCAATGGTAAAACAAAGTCAGAACCCAACATTAATTCAACGTCGTCAAAAAACATGTTGTTTCAACGTTGTATTTGTGTTGTAGAATATTGGTTGGGAAATGACCAAAATTCAATGGTCAAATCAACGTCAGAACCCAACATTGAATCAACATCGCCAAAAAGCATGTTGTTTCAATGTTGTATTTGTGGAATTTTGGTTGGGAAATGACCAAAATTCAACAGTCAAATCAATGTCATAACCCAACATCGATTAAACGTTGTCAAAAAGCATGTTGTTTCAACGTTGTATTTGTGTTGTAAAATATTGGTTGGAAAATGACCAAAATTCAATAGTTAAATCAACGTCAGAATCCAACATTAAATAAACGTCATCAAAAAGCATGTTGTATTTGTTGAATTTTGTTTGGGAAATGACCAAAATTCAATGGTCAAATCAACATCAGAACCCAAAATCGATTAAACGTTGTTAAAAAGCATGTTGTTTCAACGTTGTATTTGTGTTGTAAAAGATTGGTTGGAAAATGACCAAAATTCAATGGTCAAATCAATATCAGAACCCAACATCGATTAAACGTTGTCAAAAAGCATGTTGTTTCAACGTTGTATTTGTGTTGTAAAATATTGGTTGGAAAATGACCAAAATTCAATAGTTAAATCAACGTCAGAATCCAACATTAAATAAACGTCGTCAAAAAGCATGTTGTATTTGTAGAATTTTGGTTGGGAAATGACCAAAATTCAATGGTCAGATCAACATCAGAACCCAACATTGAATAAACGTCATCAAAAAGCATGTTTTTTCAATGTTGTATTTGTAGAATTTTGTTTGAGAAAGGACGAAAATTCAATGGTCAAATCAACGTCAGAACCCAACATTGATTCATCGTCGTCAAAAAGCATGTTGTTTCAATGTTTTATTTGTATTTATTGAATTTTGGTTGGGAAATGACGAAAATTCAATGGTCAAATCAACGTCAGAACCCAACATTGATTCATCGTCGTCAAAAAGCATGTTGTTTCAATGTTTTATTTGTACTTATTGAATTTTGGTTGGGAAATGACCAGAATTCAATGGTCAAATCAATGTCAGAACCCAACATTGATTAAACGTAGTCAAAAAGCATGTCGTTTTAATGTTGTAGAATATTGGTTAGGAAATGCATTGTGAGCTGGGCGGCAGCCGAAGGCAGGGCACTTGGCGGTCCGATCCTCGGCTACAGAAGCTAGCTCTTGGGACGTGGAACGTCACCTCGCTGGGGGGGAAGGAGCCTGAGCTAGTGCGCGAGGTAGAGAAGTTCCGGACTCACCTCGATGCACAGCAAGGGCTCTGGAACCAGTTCTCTCGAGAGGGGCTGGACTATTGCACGCAGTGAGAGGCGACGAGCTGGGTTGGCAATTCTTGTTTCCCCCCGGCTCAAAGCCTGCACGTTGGAGTTCAACCCGGTGGACGAGAGGGTAGCCTCCCTCCGCCTTCGGGTGGGGGGACGGGTCCCTGACTGTTGTTTGTGCTTACGCACCAAACAGCAGTTCAGAGTACCCACCCTTTTTGAATGCGCTCGAGGGAGTACTGGAAAGTGCTCCCCCGGGTGATTCCCTTGTCCTACTGGGTGACTTCAACGCTCATGTTGGCAACGACAGTGAGACCTGGAGAGGCGTGATTGGGAAGAATGGCCGCCCGGATCTGAACCCGAGTGGTGTTTTGTTTTTGGACTTTTGTGCTCGTCACAGATTGTCCATAACGAACACCATGTTCAAACAAAAGGAGTCCATATGTGCACTGGACACCAGGACACCCTAGGCCGCAGTTCCATGATCAACTTTGTAGTTGTGTCATCAGATTTGCGGCCTCATGTTTTGGACACTCCGGTGAAGAGAGGGGCGGAGCTTTCTACCGATCACCACCTGGTGGTGAGTTGGCTGCGATGGTGGGGGAGGATGCCGGACAGACCTGGCAGGCCCAAACGCATTGTGGGGGTCTGCTGGGAACGTCTGGCAGAGTCTCCTGTCAGAGAGAGTTTCAATTCCCACCTCCGGAAGAACTTTGAACATGTCACGAGGGAGGTGCTGGACATTGAGTCCGAATGGTTCATGTTCCGCGCCTCTATTGTCGAGGCGGCTGATTGGAGCTGTGGCCGCAAGGTAGTTGGTGCCTGTCGTGGCGGTAATCCTAGAACCCATTGGTGGACACCGGCGGTGAGGGATGCCGTCAAGCTGAAGAAGGAGTCCTATCGGGTTCTTTTGGCTCATAGGACTCCGGAGGCAGCGGACAGGTACCGACAGGCCAAGCGGTGTGCGGCTTCGGCGGTCGCGGAGGCAAAAACTCGGACATGGGAGGAGTTTGGAGAAACCATGGAAAACGACTTCCGGACAGCTTCGAAGCGAATCTGGACCACCATCCGCCGCCTCAGGAGGTTGAAGCAGTGCACTGTCAACACCGTGTATGGTGCGGATGGTGTTCTGCTGACCTCGACTGCGGATGTTGTGGATCGGTGAAGGGAATACTTCAAAGACCTCCTCAATCCCACCAACACGTCTTCCTATGAGGAAGCAGTGCCTGGGGAATCTGTGGTGGGCTCTCCTATTTCTGGGGCTGAGGTTGCTGAGGTAGTTAAAAAGCTCCTCGGTGGCAAGGCCCCGGGGGTGGATGAGATCCGCCCGGAGTTCCTTAAGGCTCTGGATGCTGTGGGGCTGTCTTGGTTGACAAGACTCTGCAGCATCGCGTGGACATCGGGGGCGGTACCTCTGGATTGGCAGACCGGGGTGGTGGTTCCTCTCTTTAAGAAGGGGAACCGGAGGGTGTGTTCCAACTATCGTGGGATCACACTCCTGTGCCTTCCCCGTAAGGTTTATTGGGGTGTACTGGAGAGGAGGCTACGCTGGATAGTCGAACCTCGGATTCAGGAGGAACAGTGTGGTTTTCGTCCTGGTCGTGGAACTGTGGACCAGCTCTATACTCTCGGCAGGATCCTTGAGGGTGCATGGGAGTTTGCCCAACCAGTCTACATGTGCTTTGTGGACTTGGAGAAGGCATTCGACCGTGTCCTTCGGGAGGTCCTGTGGGGAGTGCTCAGAGAGTATGGGGTATCGGAATGTCTGATTGTGGCGGTCCGCTCCCTGTACGATCAGTGTCAGAGCTTGGTCCGCATTGCCGGCAGTAAGTCGGACACGTTTCCAGTGAGGGTTGGACTCCGCCAAGGCTGTCCTTTGTCACCGATTCTGTTCATAACTTTTATGGACAGAATTTCTAGGCGCAGTCAAGGCGTTGAGGGGATCCGGTTTGGTGGCTGCAGGATTAGGTCTCTGCTTTTTGCGGATGATGTGGTCCTGATGGCTTCATCCGGCCAGGATCTTCAGCTCTCGCTGGATCGGTTCGCAGCCGAGTGTGAAGCGACTGGGATGAAAATCAGCACCTCTAAGTCCGAGTCCATGGTTCTCGCCCGGAAAAGGGTGGAGTGCCATCTCCGGGTTGGGGAGGAGACTCTGCCCCAAGTGGAGGAGTTCAAGTACCTAGGAGTCTTGTTCACGAGTGGGGGAAGAGTGGATCGTGAGGTCGACAGGCGGATCGGTGCGGCGTCTTCAGTAATGCGGACGCTGTATCGATCCGTTGTGGTGAAGAAGGAGCTGAGCCGGAAGGCAAAGCTCTCAATTTACCGGTCGATCTAAGTTCCCATCCTCACCTATGGTCATGAGCTTTGGGTTATGACCAAAAGGACAAGATCACGGGTACAAGCGGCCGAAATGAGTTTCCTCCGCCGGGTGGCGGGGCTCTCCCTTAGAGATAGGGTGAGAAGCTCTGCCATCCGGGGGGAGCTCAAAGTAAAGCCGCTGCTCCTCCACATCGAGAGGAGCCAGATGAGGTGGTTCGGGCATCTGGTCAGGATGCCACCCGAACGCCTCCCTCGGGAGGTGTTTAGGGCACGTCCAACCGGTAGGAGGCCACGGGGAAGACCCAGGACACGTTGGGAAGACTATGTCTCCCGGCTGGCCTGGGAACGCCTCGGGATCCCCCGGGAGGAGCTGGACGAAGTGGCTGGGGAGAGGAAAGTCTGGGCTTCCCTGCTTAGGCTGCTGCCCCCGCGACCCGACCTCGGATAAGCGGAAGAAGATGGATGGATGGATGGATGGGTTAGGAAATGGCCAAAATTCAATGGTGTAATCAACGTCAGAACCCAACATTGAATAAACATCGTCAAAAACATGTTGTATTTGTTGAATTTTGTTTGGGAAATGACCAAAATTCAATGGTAAAATCAACGTCCGAACCTGACATTGATTAAATGTCGTCAAAAAGCATGTTGTTTCAATGTTGTATTTGTAGAATTTTGGTTGGGAAATGACCAAAATTCAATGGTCAAATCAACGTCAGAACCCAAAATTGATTCAACGTAGTCAAAAAGCATGTTGTTTCAATGTTGAGTTTGTGGAATTTTCAGTTGGAAATTACCAACATTCATATTTAACATTCAATGGTCAAATCAACGTCAGAACCAAACATTGAATAAACGTCATCAAAAAGCATGTTGTTTCAATGTTGTATTTGTAGAATTTTGTTTGGGAAATGACCAAAATTCAATGGTCAAATCAATGTCAGAACCCAACATTGAATAAACATTGTCAAAAAGCAGGTTGTTTCTATGTTGTATTTGTGTTGTAGAATATTGGTTGAGAAATGACCAAATTTCAATGGTCAAATAAATGTCACAAAGTTTCGTTGTACTTGTGCAATGATAATAAAGACCTACCTATCTATCTATCTATCTATCTATCTATCTATCTATCTATCTATCTATCTATCTATCTATCTATCTATCTATCTATCTATCTATCTATCTATCTATCTATCTATCTATCTATCTATCTATCTATCTATCTATCTATCTATCTATCTATCTATCTATCTATCTATCTATCTATCTATCTATCTATCTATCTATCTATCTATCTATTAGGGCTGTGAATCTTTGGGTGTCCCACGATTCAATTCAAAATCGATTCTTGGGTCACGATTCGATTCAAAATTGATTCTTGGGGTCACCATTCGATTCAAAATCGATTTTTTTTTTAATTCAACACGATTCTCGATTCAAAAACGATTTTTTAATTTTTTAATTTTTAAAAAAAATGAAAACAATACACAACAATACCATAATAATGCAATACAATTTCAAAACCAAACCCGACCCAGCCACATTCAGAATAGCAATAAACAGAGCAATTGAGATCAATTGAGGACACACAAACATGACACGGAACAATCTAAAAGTACTGAGACAAAAATGAATATTATCAACAACAGTATCAATATTAGTAACAATTTCAACATAGCAGTGATTAAAAATCCCTCATTGATATTATCATTACAAACATTAATTTAAAAAAAAAAAATACAAAAAATGAACAATAGTGTCACAGTGGCTTATACTTGTATCTAGGGCTGCAACTAACGATTAATTTGATAATCGATTAATCAGTCGATTATTACTTTGATTAATCGATTAATAATCGGATAAAAGAGACAAACTACATTTCTATCCTTTCCAGTATTTTATTGAAGAAAAAAAAACAGCATACTGGCACCATACTTATTTTGATTATTGTTTCTCAGCTGTTTGTAAATGTTGCAGTTTATAAATAAAGATTTATTTGAAAAAAAAAAATAATAATAATAATTATTTTTTTAATTTTATTTTTTAAAAGCCTCTGCGCATGCGCATAGCATAGATCCAACGAATCAATGACTAAATTAATCGGCAACTATTTTTATAATCGATTTTAATCGATTTAATCGATTAGTTGTTGCAGCCCTACTTGTATCACATCTCATAAACTTGACAACACATTGTGACCAATATTTTCCACAATGATATAATAAGTCATATTTAAGGTTCATTTAATAGTTAAAACAAATTTAAATAATGGATCGCATATTCCAATATATGACTCATTATTATCTAAACTGAATGCAGTTTTTTCTACTGATATCATCTCCATAGCTTGTGTATATCAGTCAGTATGAGTTGGTCTATCAACATCTATCCATTTTTTTAATATTACCCTTTTTGTCATTATGCATATTGAAAGAAATGCATGTTTACTCTTTGATGACACGTTACTAAATTGATGGAGATCCTCAAGAATACAAGTTTGCAGTGTCATTGGGATATTTATATTAAGGACTGTGATTGCTTCTTTTGTTGTTTTCAACCATAACTCTTTTATTCTCTGACATTCCCACAGTAAAATACAATCTATTCAATATCTTAAATTGAGTCAGCTTATTTTTAATGCTTCTAAGGTTTAAGAGATGCGATGCAAGTGTAAGCCACTGTGACACTATTGTTCTTTTATTTTTATTTTTATAAATGTGTAATGATAATGTCAATGAGGGATTTTTAATCACTGCTATGTTGAAATTGTAACTAATATTGATACTGTTGTTGATAATATTCATTTTTGTTTCACTACTTTTGGTTTGTTCTGTGTCGTGTTTGTGTCTCCTCTCAATTGCTCTGTTTATTGCAGTTCTGAGTGTTGCTGGGTCGGGTTTGGTTTTGGAATTGGATTGCATTGTTATGGTATTGCTGTGTATTGTTTTGTTGGAATGATTAATTAAAAAAAAAAAAAAAAAAAAAAAAAAAATATATATATATATATATATATATATATATATATATATATATATATATATATATATATATATATATATATATATATATATATATATATATAAATAATAATAAAAAAAAAACAACAATTTTTTTGAAAATGAGAATCAATTCTGAATCGCACAACGTGAGAATCGCGATTCGAATTCGAATTGATTTTTTTCCCACACCCCTACTATCTATCTATCTATCTATCTATCTATCTATCTATCTATCTATCTATCTATCTATCTATCTATCTATCTATCTATCTATCTATCTATCTATCTATCTATCTATCTATCTATCTATCTATCTATCTATCTATCTATCTATCTATCTATCTATCTATCTATCTATCTATCTATGTCGTAGAATTTCTGACCTTTGACCTATATTTCATGTCTGTCAAGAATGTATGCTCATTTGATTTCTCTTCTATTCTGTGTCCCCGGGTGTGGGACAAAAGTGAATATTAAGTCGTGCCAACCTGTCTACAGAATGTTTTGGTTGTTTGGGTATGATTGGGGAGTCCAAGGATGTTACAAAAACAATCATGACGCACGAGATAAACACAGTGACGCACAAGAGACATATAAAAAATGGCAGAAGACCGGGACTGGAGGGAGATTTTGGCTTCAATCAATCAATCAATCAATCAATGTTTATTTATATAGCCCTAAATCACAAGTGTCTCAAAGGGCTGTACAAGCCACAACGACATCCTCGGTACAGAGCCCACATACGGGCAAGGAAAAACTCACCCCAGTGGGACGTCGGTGAATGACTATGAGAAACCTTGGAGAGGACCGCATATGTGGGTAACCCCCCCCCCTCTAGGGGGGGGTTACCCACATATGCGGCTTGTGTGTGTCTTGTTTGCTCCGGAGTACATGTGGTCTGTCTGCACGGACAACTCAATTCAACCTGCACTTCTGATAATGGGTAAATACATTTGTTGTACTAAACTACTTTTGTTGCCTGCTTAAGCTTCGGACACGAATTGGCGTCACAAACAGGATGGCCCAGAAGCTACAGGTCGACAGCCGCTCCCGCTCTCTCTGTCAGGCAGACAATGTGTTGCACGCGCGCATCATAAGTTAAGCAGTTTGCTTTAAAGTGTAAACATTTTCTGCCTGGAGAGAGCCGGATCGATAAGACTAATTGCTGAACCTGTTTTTGATAAAAGATAGGTTTAGTCAGGTTCTCCGAAAACAACCTTGAATGGGGTAAATTATGGTTGGCTTGAGTTGTTTTATATGTGATCATTTGTCTGTGTGTTTGTTGAAAACGTGTGATTTCTTGTTTTTAGCTATAAGGGGATTGTTAATAGAATTTTGGTGGTTTGGAGTGTTTTGAATCATAGACTATGTGAGACGAAAAATTTATTTTAACCTCTTCATCCTCTGTCGTTGTTGGCAGAGGATGCTTTTTTCTGCAAGTACATTAGGTTAGCCGGAGTTGGACACAGCGAAATTTAAGGCAAGGTTTGCTAACTGGTGTGACATTTGGCCCACACAAATTTATGACGTCTATGAAGGTCCTACGTATCTGTCTATGTGGAAGCTGCAGCCGGGTAAAAAGCCTGATATAAGGTGATCATTCAGTGACTCTGGTAAAGGAGATCAACTGAGCCAAGTTGTCACGAATTTGGAAATTTGCTGCAGTATAGATGGATAGAGTTAAGGGCTCCATATGGTAAAGCCTTGGTGAAACTATATGGACTGACCAGACACGATGTACTGTAGGATTGTTGGGTGATTCTAGTGATTCTACAGCGCCTTAGGCCGGTTATCCGTGTTGGTCAGGAAGTAAAAGCAGGGTTTGCTCCGCTAAACGGGTTAATCGCCGTTATATGAGTAAGAATGACCTGCGTGTGTGTTATGAGACGGCCGATTCCACAAAAGCACGCGTGCAAAGTTGTTTATATTGGTATATTGGTCCGGACCAGGGTTTTTGGGGTTAATGGTTATAAATGTGTGTGTATATATATATATAATGAATGTTGAGAAGTATGTGCGTAATTTAATAACTTTTGTGTAGCACCTGTTTTCTTATCTGTTTTAATTCCCCTCTAATTGTCTATTCCCCTCTTCTGAAAGGCAAACATTATACCTCTCGGTATTCCCCCTCCCTCACGCAACCTCCCCCCTCCCCTCCCTTCACGCTTTTTCTCACAGCCCCGCTACCTGTAAAAGTTGGGAAATTGTCTGAAATGTGTGTGCTTGTGAGAAAATAGACAAAGTTATGTACAGAAAACATATGAGTGAATGATCCATCCATATAATTATCTTCTTCCGCTTATCAAGAGGTTGGATCGCGGAGGCAGCAGCCTAAGCAGGGGAGCCCAGTACTCCCCCCCCCTTTGGCGCTGCGAGCGAATTCCAGTCATTTGAATGTATTTTTAACTGTGCTGGTGATTGAGACTGTGCGATATTACAGTTGTAAGAAGGCACTGAGATTTTGAGTACGGAAAAAGGCCCCTCTGAGGCTCTCGCTCTCTGGCGAATTGTCTGTGTGTGTGTGCGTGTATGACGCATATAAAAGAAAAAGAAGGCTCAGCTGGGAGACATTTTGAGATAAGAGTGTGTCATTGTGACGAGGCTGTGTAAGTGACAGCTGCACGAGACGTGGTTCGAAGAGGAGTGACAATGTTAGGATAGCATTGAGCTAGATTAGCATTGAGCTAGGTTTAAAAAATATATATATACATATATATATATATATATATATATATATATATATATATATATATATATATATATATATATATATATATATATATATATATATATATATATATATATATATATATATAGTGGACAGCTGTACTCAGTCTGAGGAGAGTGCTGACAGGTTGGTTTTGATAATAGGAAAAATAAAATATACTGTATATGAATAAATAAACATTTAAATATCAATACATACATTTGGACTGGGACATTGAAGCATTGTTAAATTCATTAGTCATTAATTATGTGTGTAATATACTGTATTGAACAGCCTTGCTGCTTATCTGATCCATCCAGTTCCTGTGTGGAAGTTGAGACAAACACACACACACACGCACATCATAGGTTGGAACACATTGTAGCTTTGAATTAATAATGATATAGCAAACACATTAAATACAATTTAATTTAATAAAGGTAAATTGATTATTTAAAGGCCTACTGAAATGATTTTTTTTAATTTAAACGGGGATAGCAGATCTATTCTATGTGTCATACTTGATCATTTCGCGATATTGCCATATTTTTGCTGAAAGGATTTAGTATAGAACAACGACGATAAAGATCGCAACTTTTGGTATCTGATAATAAAAGGCTTGCCCCTACCGGAAGTAGCGTGACGTAGTCAATTGAACATATACGCAAAGTTCCCTATTGTTTACAATGATGGCCGCATGAAGTGAGAGAGATTCGGACCGAGAAAGCGACAATTTCCCCATTAATTTGAGCGAGGATGAAAGATTTGTGGATGAGTAAAGTGCAAGTGAAGGACTAGTGGGGAGTGGAAGCTATTCAGATAGGGAAGATGCTGTGAGAGCCCGGGGTGACCTGATATTCAGCTGGGAATGACTACAACAGTAAATAAACACAAGACATATATATACTCTATTAGCCACAACACAACCAGGCTTATATTTAATATGCCACAAATTAATCCTGCATAAAAACACCTACGTGTTTGTTATGCTAGCTCCTAGCTCCTCTGCTAGCTCCTAGCTCCATAGAACGCGCCAATACAATTCAAACACCTGATCAACACACACAATCACTCAGCCCAAAAGACCGTTCACCTAACCCAAGGTTCATAAAGCTAATATATTTTTAAAAAGTTACGTACGTGACGCGCACATACGGTCAAGCTATCAAATGTTTAGCAGCCAAGGCTGCATACTCACGGTACCTGGTATTCAGCTGGGAATGACTAAAACAGTAAATAAACACAAGACATATATTTACTCTATTAGCCACAACACAACCAGGCTTATATTTAATATGACACAAATTAATCCTGCATAAAAACACCTACGTCTTTGTTATGCTAACTCCTAGCTCCTATGCTAGCTCCTAGCTCCATAGAACACGCCAATACAATTCAAACACCTGATCAACACACACAATCACTCAGCCCAAAAGACCGTTCACCTAACCCAAGGTTCATAAAGCTTATATATTTTTAAAAAGTTACGTACATACGCAAAAAAAAAGTTGCGCACATACGGTCAAGCGATCAAATGTTTAGAAGCCAAAGCTGCATACTCACGGTAGCACGTCTGCGTCTTTGTCATCCAAATCAAAGTAATCCTGGTAAGAGTCTGTGTTGTCCCAGTTCTCTACAGGCGTCTGTGTATCGAAGTCAAAAGTCCTCCTGGTTAGAGTCTCTGTTATCCGAGTTCTTCCATCTTGACTGCATCTTTCGGGAATGTAAACAAAGACGCGCCGGCTGTGTACTGTTGTTGCTGACTTCATTCGAAAAATACGTCCGTTTCGCACCGACAACTTTCTTCTTTGCTTGCTCAGCTTCTTTCTCCATAATGCAATGAACATAATTGCAACAGATTCACGAACACAGATGTCCAGAATACTGTGGAATTATGAAATGAAAACAGAGCTTTTTCGTATTGGCTTCAATGTGGAAGGCATACCCGTGTTCCCCGGGCTACGTCACGCGCATACGTCATCCTCAGAGGCGTTTCGAACCGGAAGTTTAGCGGCAAATTTAAAATGTCACTTTATAAGTTAACCCGGCCGTATTGGCATGTGTTATAATGTTAAGATTTCATCATTGATATATAAACTATCAGACTGCGTGGTCGGTAGTAGTGGGTTTCAGTAGGCCTTTAATTATATTGACATTTTTATTATTTCAAGAATAATCACGATGAAGTAAAATTTTAATTTATATTCTAAAACATCTAAAAACATCTGTGCTACATGGAGTTTGAAGAAGTACAGATAAGAGACGCCAGACTCAGCACCGTAGTCAAAACAAAACGTAGAGAAGCGTTAAACAAATTCTAATCAGAAGGAAGACAGACCAAAATATGAGAACTTAAGTAAACAGACAGCAAGTAAACCAGAAATAATAATGTAAATAAATAACAAAGAAAGCAAATTTCTATGTGACATTGGTGCATGTCGAATTACATGTAGAGAATAAAACTAAATGGAAATAAATGTCTGCGGGATAAGAAATCTGTCCAGTGTTACAAGGACGAGACGTCATGAATTGTGCTCGGGTTGACAATAGATAGATAGATAGACAGATAACACGTTATTGATTCCTTCAGGAGAGTTCCCTCAAGAAGAAGAAGTAAAAAGTAAACAGTAACTAATAAGGGTATAAATGGAAACAAAATAGAAAAAATATCACTATGAGAATAAAAATAGAACAGTAAAATAAGGGAAACTAGGCATTAACGACCATGATATAAAAAAGTATTGCACTGTTATTGTTTTGCATCCCCTGTCATCCTAGCCCCCAGAGAGGAGTTGTACAGTTTAATGGCGTGTGGGACAAAGGATTTTTTATAGTCTAAATCAGTAGTTCTCAAAGGAGGGTATGGTGTTTCCGCCCGGACAAAAAGGGGGGTACTTGAAGGTATGCCAAGGGGTACGTGAGATTTTAAATATTCTAAAAATAGCAACCATTCAAAAATCCTTTATAAATATATTTATAGAATAATACTTCAACAAAATAAATATTTAGAATTAAGTTCACAAGTCCAGAGGGATCACTATTACAATATCCAAAGAAGGTTGATGATTGATTATATGTATAGAAATCTTTATTATAATTTAATCACTTGTTTAATTTTTAAAACGTTTTAGTTATTCTTATATCTTTTTTTGTTGTCCAAATAAGTCAAGTAAGACCACAACAAATGAGCAATATGGTGCACTGTTATACAATTTAATAAATCAGAAATTGATGACATTATTATGTATTTTATTTCTTTATTTTACTGGGAAAAAAGGTTGAAAACCACTGCCCTAAATCATATCTAAAGCTAAAATTATTTTATAAGACTGATTATTTTGGATTATTGTGTTTGTATTGTGAGAGAAGGAAGGAGAGAGAGAGAGAGAGAGAGAGAGAGAGAGAGAGAGAGAGAGAGAGAGAGAGAGAGAGAGAGAGAGAGAGAGAGAGAGAGAGAGAGAGAGAGAGAGAGAGAGAGAGAGAGAAAGAGAGAGCCGATGAAGGAAGATTGTGGGTGAAGAGGATGGTTTGAGAAAATATGGGAAAAGGATGTTTATAACCTTATGTTATTTGAATGGTTCTAGGAGAACAGAAAATAGAAACATTGTGTGAAGTGTAAGGAAGAGATGGATACAGGATGTTGTTTGTAAAGGAAAACGAAAGTGAAGAAAAGATGAGAAAGTGACAAATGAAGGTATTCGTAAATGGTATGCTGTTCATTGTGGTTAGCTGCAAGTGTGTTTATTTGTTTGTTTAGTTGTTTGAGTGAAATGGGAAGAAATCAATAGGAATAATTACATGCAAAATGGAATAAAACTATGAGTGCAATAGATAATGAATGAATAGATGAAATAGGTTTATTTTGGTCATATAATCAACCATCAACTTTTTTTTTTGTGTGAGCAGTTTAACAGTACAGATTAGACAAATTAACATTCATACACATTTACACACAGAAAGAAAATAAAAGAAAAAGGATGACCGAAAAAGGAATAGGCGGAAGCCAAAGCTTATATTTGCCTATCCTATACATTAGATTACCTGGAACATCAACGTTAAAAGATGAAAATAATTGTTACTATATTTTGTAATGTTCAAACATTTCACAGTTCAAGGGTTTTTAAACCATAACAAAAAACTACCTGTGTTCAGCTCATCACTGAGGATGGTCCACCATTTAACTCCTGAAACTGAAATACATTTGTATTTTTTTACCTATTTCAAAAATCAATATCCCCCGTATATGATAGTTTTCCCCCTCATAATGTAAATAAGCTAAGAATACAATCAATCAATCAATTAATCAATGTTTATTTATATAGCCCTAAATCACAAGTGTCTCAAAGGGCTGTACAAGCCACAACGACATCCTCGGTACAGAGCCCACATACGGGCAAGGAAAAACTCACCCCAGTGGGACGTCGGTGAATGACTATGAGAAACCTTGGAGAGGACCGCATATGTGGGTAACCCCCCCCCCCCCCCCCCCTCTAGGGGAGACCGAAAGCAATGGATGTCGAGTGGGTCTGACATAACATTGTGAAAGTCCAGTCCACAGTGGATCCAACACATCAGCGGGAGTCCAGTCCACAGCGGGGCCAACAGGAAACCATCCCGAGCGGAGACGGGTCAGCAGCGCAGAGATGTCCCCAACCGATGCACAGGCTAGTGGTCCACCCGGGGTCCCGACTCTGGACAGCCAGCACTTCATCCATGGCCACTGGACCTATGCAACTCCCCCTCGCAAGGGATAGGGGAGAGGAGGAGAGAAGAAAAGAAACGGCAGATCAACTGGTCTAAAAAAAAGGGGGGTCTATTTAATATTTACAAACTGGAAGGCTGTTGTTCTTTACTCGAAACATAATTGCCATTGTTTTAAAAATAGATTATCTGAACATTTAACACATTATAACTTATAAAAAAAAAATGGATTGGTAGGATCATAATAATAATGCTTTGTGTATTATTGAAATGAGCCTTTTAAGTTTAAGTATTGGGTCTATATTTCTTCTATAAACATTTCCCCAAACTTCAAAACAATGTTACATATGGAAAAATAAATAAATAAATGAATGACACAACATATGCAGACATTTCTTATTCAGCATGTGTTTTACTTTATACCGAATGGCAATGGATTTGGATATTTTTCTTTAATATGTTCAATATGCGGCTTCCAACATATTAATGATCAATTACTATTCTCAAGAATGTAGTTCATATACTCTGTCAATTTCCACTTGATTCAACTTTATTTTTGTTTCACAATTTGACTTTGCACCCTGGACAGGTCGCCACCTCATCACAGGGCCAACACAGATAGATAGACAGACAACATTCCCACACTAGGGCAAATTTAGTCTTATCAATTTCCCCATATTGAGATCTATTACTTAAAATAACTACTTAACCACTATTGTGAAACACCTTTCTAATTTATGGGAGTATTGGGATAGGATTGAGGAAGATGTCTGCTGTGGTGGAGGTGAGTTTGGAAATAAATTTAATAAAAGTAAGTTAGCTTTGAAGTGTAGTCTGACATTTTTAATTTGGAGTCATTTATTTTTATTTAGACATTGCAGTACACCATACTTCTCGATGGTGAGCTAAAAGAGGATAATGGCATGACCAAATACAGTTAAAGTTAAAGTTAAAGTACCAATGATTGTCACACACACACTATGTTTGGTGAAATTTGTCCTCTGCATTTGACCCATACCCTTGGTCACCCCCTGGGAGGTGAGGGGAGCAGTGGGCAGCAGCGGTACCGCGCCCGGGAATCATTTTTGGTTAGTTAACCCCCAATTCCAACCCTTGATGCTGAGTGCCAAGCTGGGAGGTAATGGCTCCCAAATTTGTTATAGTCTTTGGTATGACTCGGCCGGGAACTTACAACCTACCGATCTCAGGGCGGACACTCTAACCACTAGGCCACTGAGATGAAGGAGGCAAACCAAATCTCAACAGCTTTCAGTTAGCTATAGATTTTGAGAGTATAATGCGAATAACTATAACTTTACAACTGTTTGCTGTGAATAGTGTTGAATAATAATTACAAATAACAGCCTACATTAATAATTAGAATAAGAGCCGATATATAAAGTGTTAAAAAGAGGAGAAAAATACAGGTGTGACAGAGGACGCCCACAGCAGGACAAACAGCAGGATACAAACAGACCCCTGCTAGACATAAGTGTCAACGGACAATGTTCAACACAATCTTTGAAGCATTCCTTTGTGGTCAACCTGCACACACCTTGTAATGACCTGCTTACGAACTGTGCCCTGACAATTCAATACCGCACAGAAGGAACTTCCTGATGTTGCCTGACAGCACAACATCAGCTGACAACTACTGGGGACGCCTCCCAGGAACGAATGGCGGACGGGGACTGCTCCAACTGTCCTAGCACTGGCTGACTGAGGTGCGTCCGTGTGCCCTGCTACCCAAACCGCCAAAGTGTATGATCACCAATTAGACAATTCATAATAGGAGCCTTTTGACTCTTATATATGGTGGGACTCAAGGTATGGCCGCTCATGTGAACTATCCTTACAACAATTAGCATGGTATAGGATGGACAATTGCTGTCCCACATTGTTCCCTTGTCCTCTGTCCTGCCTACGAAAATAAAGATTTAGGTCGAATGATTAAAACAGGGCGTAGCTGCCGCTGATTGGACCGATACGCAAATACCACATTTTAATTATTTCCGTTGTCTGTTA
This sequence comes from Entelurus aequoreus, assembly GCF_033978785.1. Lineage (NCBI taxonomy): Eukaryota > Metazoa > Chordata > Actinopteri > Syngnathiformes > Syngnathidae > Entelurus > Entelurus aequoreus. The sequence goes on along the minus strand of NC_084756.1, from coordinate 1,719,729 downwards.
AAAACATAGCTATTGGCTGCAATTTGGACATTCCTGCTTTAGGCTACAAGGAGCTAGCAGCTACACAACAGCTGAGCTAAAATAACAAAATTTAAGCATATCAAATAATTGTAGTTGCTTATTACATACACAAAGTCGCTTAGAGACAGAAGCCTGTAGAAAGTATTCAGTAACAAACGTGGCCGCATCATTACACTTTCTACAACAGGAACCTTTGTCTATCGGAGACATGGTTTAAACCCACAACACCTTTTGTTCTAATTAATGTCCCAGGGTATAAGATTACAGAAAAAAACAGATCGAGTGACAAAGGGGGGAGGAATTATGATTTATGAAAGGGAAAACATTAAAAGTAGATCAATTTGAGTATGTTGAAAATTTAAATTACATTTTCCTCAGAAATGTATTTCAAGGTAATTGTAGTATACCGACCGACCACAGCTAAAGACATTTTTCTCGATTCATTTTCAGACATCCTCAAACAGCACAGTATGAAAGAAGTGAACGTCATGGGGGACGTTAATCTGGACTGGTTAAATAAAACACGTAGAAAGAAACTTAAGGATTTTTTAAACGGCTTCTACATGACACAAAGGATAAGCAGCCCTACTAGAATTACAATTGGATGACAAAAATCAAAGAGAACATCTGTAAATACACTAATACAAAACCAGAAAGAGGAGTGCTAAAATAAAAATACCTTGGATTAATAAAACAATTTGGATTCTAATAAAGACATCGGGACTCAGCTCTCATAAGAGCAATTATAACAGGTCTAAATACAGATCGTATGATTTTAAAAGTTTTGAGGAACAAAGTTACAATGTTTATGCAGAAGTCTAAGGCTGACTTTCACTTAGAATTAATCAAAGCTGCAAAAGGGAACATTAGACAGTTATGGAAAACCAGGTACAAACTTACGGGAAGAGAGCAAACAAGAAACAACACTATAACATTAAATATCAATCAAATTTAATTGATATTAAATGGTGCTACTATTGCAGACAGTCAGGACATAAGTAATAATTTTAATGAACATTTCATCTAGTCTGTACAAACCCTGAATAAAAAGTCCCTCAAAATCAGTGCAAATAATTGTCATTTATTCAGGATGGACTAATTTTAGAATTAACAAATGAAACCAAGTTAAACAAAATCTTCGCTGCATTATCAGACTCACGATCTAGATATATATATACGGGTTGGACACTATCTTCCTAAAAACGTATAAGGATTGTATTATTGCTCGTATAACAACAATTGATAAATAAATCAATAATGGAAAACACTTTCCCTACCACGTCGAGAAACTGCTACTATAATTAAATCCATAAAGCAGGAAATAAACAAGACATCAACAAGTATAGACCAATTAGCCTTCTCCCCGTTATATCCAAAGGAATAGAAAATTTGAAGTTAAAAAGTGGCTTTGGAGCAATCAAGGCTGCTCACAAGGTCACTAAGAGGGGCATTATGTTGACACATCAACTTAATGTGTAGTATGTTTATCCATGAGAGCATTTTTGTTGTAAATTGTGAGGTATGGCTGTTAAAATCTTGGTTGTTGTTACGAATGATGACAGATGTGAACAAGAGCATGTATTATCTTTGTGTGATGACGTAAATAAGGTGTGGTTGTATTGTATATTAAGAATGTGTCCATGAAGAGGCATTTTATGACTTTCCTAAATTTGATTACATGCTACAGTATGATTATTTTTTGATTAATTATTGATTATTATGAATGTATATATTTATTATGATTAATTAGTGTCATAATTTTATTGCTTGATTTTTGGATCCCTTTAATTTAGGTAGCCAGGGACTACAGATGGAAAGTAGCTATTTAGATATAATCTGGTACAGAACATATCTGTTTCTGAACTTAATGTTTCTGTGCATTGTCCCATCATAGATAGACTAAATTAAATAAAACTATTTAGTGAATTATTGTGGCCACAATAATTCACTAGGTGTTGTAAAATATCAAAGTACTATTGCAAAAGCGAACAGTGACCTCAAACATGACCTGTCCTCCGCCTCTGTTCTTGCTGCACTTGACTATCAGCTGCCTTTTCTTTTTCTTGGATGTTTCTGAAACTACTACTACTACCACTTCTACTACTACTATTACTATTACTACGACTAACACTGTCCCTGTTTCAGGGACAGAGGGGGGAGGTGAGTTTGGATTGGGTCAAGTTTGAGCGTGTAGAGGTTTTATTTAATCGATATGATCAATAATAAAGGATCAAGGATAATGATACGTAATAATTTAGATTGACAATTGCAGTGGTTGGCGGAAGCAACCCCAACCTCAAAGGAGGATGCCAAGTCAGTAATTACCGTAATTTCCAGACTATAAGCCGCACCTGACTATAAGCCGCACCAGCTAAATTTAGGGGAAAATACAGATTGCTCCATATATAAGCCGCACCCGACTATAAGCCGCAGGGTTTTGATGTGTAATTACCGTAGTATATAGGGGTTCCTGCTACCACGGAGGGGATTGTCGGGACAGAGATGACTGTTTGGGAACGCAAAGCGTCCCATTTATTAACAATAAATCTTTTAATCATTCAATCAAACTTTCACATCTTTGACATGGCGAACAGCATTCGTGCAGAGTACAAATAATACAACGGTGCAAAGTAATACAAAGTGCTCGCCTGTACGTTATCAAAATAACCAGCCTACCGGTATATGAAAAGTCAGTCTTTAATCATTGTGTCATCGTCTTCCTCCTGCGTACTAAAACCACCAAAATCCTCTTCGTCGGTGTCGGAGAAGAACAGGCCGTAAATAAGCCGCACCCTTGTATAAGCCGCAGGGACCAGAATGAGGGGAAAAAGTAGCGGCTTATAGTCCGGAAATTACGGTAAATGTTTTGTGAATTATCTAATATCCCGACATGGTTTCCCCAAAAAGAGTAGGTCAAACAACGGCACCCATTTTAAGGAAGCAGGCTATCATCCTCAGTCCCAGGACCAGCAGCTTCCTAGGAAGGCGGAAAGACCATGAGACCAAAATGGTATGTTTGCAAAATGTAGAATTTGTGTGCCAGTTCCTCCGTGCAGATTTGAGGATGAAAGCAGCCACTCCAGATTCCCTTGCACTCGCTGAGAGGGGCACGGTCAAAGCCAATCCAGGACCAACACCGGATACCTGACTGGAAGGAACCGAGAGGAGAGACAACACCTTGCCAGCCAATGTGTCCGTCGGGACTCCAGCAGCTGTGAGAAGAGGTGTCGGGAGTGCCGAAGCAGCGAGGAGGCCTGGAAGCAAGCCGAGGGCCTGGACCAAAGCCCCACACCCCATATCATCCCCAGCCTTCCCCAAAGCCCCCACAGCTCCAACTCTACCTCAATTTTCCCCAAAGCGGCCAGCGCGCACATGCCATTAAACAGTCTGCCCAATGGACTGAACCACACCCCAAGAAGAGACAGAGACAGACTGTTTGAGTGGATCTCTTCCTTCACCAAGGCAGCCAAAAGCCCAACGAGGTGTCGGCAGGCCACCAGCCTGAGGCACCACCTAGCCATCTATACGAGCACTAATCGAACATGGACTCATACGAAATTCAGTTGTGTGTTCAAAATCAATTGGTAATTAACAATATTGGTAACTACATTCATTGCAAATGCCGGAAAAAAATATTTTTGCAAATGTCTTACAGTCATAAGTCTATATACATTCATCTAATTATGTTCATGATCAAAGTATTTGTTATTCCTTTACTAAATCAAAGGGTAGGCCACTAATTGTGTTCTGTGAGATGGTTTTACTGCAGGCTGGTAACAGCGATCGCTCTGAAGGAGGGTCATAGACGGAATTTTTGCCTCATATAAAAACATTGAGGTTTTTGCCTCTATCTGTGGTAGAGATTTAAGTTAGTGGTCTACGTCAGAAATTGTTTTGGTCCAGGGTCTTAGGACCCTGGAAGGAGGGTATGTCGTAGAATTAAATAAATAATACATTTGTTGTACTAAACTACTTTTGTTGCCTGCTTAAGCTTCGGACAATCCACTACACTATCTATCTATCTATCTATCTATCTATCTATCTATCTATCTATCTATCTATCTATCTATCTATCTATCTATCTATCTATCTATCTATCTATCTATCTATCTATCTATCTATCTATCTATCTATCTATCTATCTATCTATCTATCTATCTATCTATCTATCTATCTATCAACCAAACATTGAATAAACGTCATCAAAAAGAATGTTTTTTCAATGTTGTATTTGTAGAATTTTGGTTGGGAAATTACCAAAATTCAATGGTCAAATCAATGTCAGAACCCAACATTGATTAAACGTCGTGAAAAAGCATGTTGTTTCAACATTATGTTTGAGTTGCTTCACATCGGGACCTAATTCAACAAGTTTTCAACAATGTTTCAATGTCCTGTGCCTACGGGATTGTAACTAGTGTTGTGTGGCGTTTCTACTAAAAACAAACGTAGGTCCGAATCCAGAAAAGTATGTATGCCAGTAAAAATTCAGATGTACTAAAGTGTGCGCACGTACCAAGTCAAGCACAATTCTTTGTTACGTCGCAATCAACGTGGAATTGATTCCAGGAGTTGGCTCGACAAACTGTAAAAGTAGCCCTTAGAAGGAAAAAGGTTGGAGACCCCTATTGTGATACTCTACAAATAGTATCGTTAACAACAAAAATTAAACTAAACAATATTAATTTGCATTCAGCTTAATTGTTCAAATTAATTAGTATGTCTTTTATGAAGTTCCATTTCTGGTGCTGTGTGAAAGCTGCTTGAACCAGGGTGCCTTGAATGCGACTTGAGCACGCTACCTAATGAGCTAAAACAGTGTGCTGTCAGCTCTATGTCCAGCGCGACTCTTAAGGCACCAGGGGGTAAGGTTTACTTACTCTCAAGCAGCTGACATTTAAAAACACGCACAAAAGTCAAAATAGAAAAAGAAAAAAGCACTTGTGGAGTTAATGAGAGATGAGACGTCTCTGCGTTGTTAAGCGTTGACAAGCGAGGCAGAATTTGTAGTGATTTTAAAGATGCAGATGAACAAGTGCAGTAAAAGGGTATTCATTATTTTAACAGCCAAAACAAAAGGCGAGAGCAGCAGGGAAGTGCACTTAAGGGCCAGACTATGAAAGAACAAACAAACAAAACACAATGCCGTAACGGAGCGAAAACACTTACTTGGAAATGTAGAGCAGGCGGTGTCCACAAAGTACGAGCGGAGCATGAAACAGTAATAGAGAATAGAGAATAATGTTCCGACAAACCAATGGTGGTGCCAGCTCAACTTAAATAGTGCTCGTCACAAACAGAAAACATGTGAGAGGGAAAAGGCGCAAAGCGGTTACGAAAAAACATCAAGTGCCACCAAAATAAGAGCGCAGGATAGGAACGAACACAAAACACAGGAGAACACTAACAAACGCAACCTTTTGCGTCTTTTAAAACATATTTTTGCACAGCTTCCGGTCTTTTCACTTTAGAGGTTGCTGTCATTTTTGCACATTTCATCTGCGTGTGTAGTTCAGATTGCCTTGTTGACCAAGGAACACCAGTCTATCTCTCACTCTCTCTCTCTCACACACACACACACACACACACACACACACACACACACACACACACACACACACACACACACACACACACACACACACACACACACACACACACACACACACACACACACACACACACACACGCACACACACACACACAATATTTATGTGTCTCATATTCAGCACCATGGACAGCAGCACTCAGGCTCAGGCTCAGAAATTGGCAATCTCCAAAGTATAAATGACATGACTCAAATAAGAAAACACGCACCTGTCTTCCTCTTTGTCTTCCTCACACCTGCCTCGACTTCGCCGAGTCAAAGTCACCCGACAGGGACCACCTGTAATATCAAGCATGTGATCAGAGCCTGGGTCGGTGGGTATTTTACCCACGTGTCACTCCCCACCGACATATCGACGCGCTCAATGTGAGCAATGACAAGTACCCCGATTAATTAACTTCCAGGTCGCCTACAGTTGCTAACTGCGTGGTCTACGTAAGCAAATTGCGGCTTGGGTGAAAAACATTGACGATGACAGCTGTGGCTGTAGGCAACCTCCTATGTTATATCATATAGAATAAAAAGTGTTTGTCAGCCTGAAGAGACTCACGGCTGTCTCGTGCGTAAAACACCCTGAGCGCTGCTCCCTTAACACGAGTACAGCCTCTAATAGTGCATCAGAGATTTAAAAGTCGGAAACAATAGACTAAAACTTGAAAAGGCTTTGGCTGTCACGACCTGTCAACACAGATCTGACTATATTTCCTTAGTTTTGTATTCTCTTCCTTAGTTTACCGTTGTTTCCTGTCCAGCGCTCCTATTTTAGTTCCTCACCTGTCCCTGACCGGCAACCTGAGCACACCTGTTTGTGGCAGCCAATCAGGCGTCAGTCAGGGTTGGAAGTTTACCTAAGTTACTACGTTAGTTGTTACTGTTGAACTGTTACTGTTAGCGGTATGCTAATGCTACTAACTGTCTGCGTTGCATGACAACTGTTAGTGTTGTTGGATAAAGCTATATATATATATATATATATATATATATGAGTTGTCATCCCTCAACAAGCGCAGCGAAATTGTATCAGCAAGCCGTCACAGAAAGAAACACCTCCTCGGTAACACATGAGTCAATCACCACGCCCCCACGCCTGCCTGTACCCACCCGCTCTGTGCCCTATATAAGCCATGGTATGTGAATGCTTCCATTAAAATCTCCTGAGGATTGAGGAAACCCCTCATGAAACAGGCCTGTGGAGATGAAATAGTCTTGTGATTTTTTCCCACACATACATATATATATATATATATATATATATATATATATATATATATATATATATATATATATATATATATATATATATATATATATATATATATATATATATATATATATATATATATATATATATATGTATATATGTATACTGTATATGTATGTATATATATATGTGTATGTGTATATGTATATATGTATACTGTATATGTATGTATATATATATGTGTATGTGTATATGTATATATGAATGTATATATAAACATATATTTGCATATATATGTATGTATATATGTATATGTATATATACATATGTGTATATATGTATATATGTATACATATATGTATATATATACATATATATGTATACATATATATATGTACATATATATATATGTATATGTATATATACATATGTGTATATATGTATATATGTATATATATGTATATATACATATGTGTATATATGTATATATATGTATATGTACATATGTGTATATATGTATATATATATACTTTATGTATATTTACATATATACATATATATGTATATATATAAATGTATGTATATATATATGTATGTATATATGTATATGTATATCAGTGGCGTGCAGACACTAGAGGCAGAGGGGGGCCTCCCCTGCCATCATGGAAAGAAAAAAAATGTAAAAAGAAAAAAAAAAAAATTAAATTGTTATATGTATCCAGTGATTATACTAAAGTTATTTTCCATTTAACTTCACCAGTTTTTGATTATTTGTATTTTTATTTTCACATTTGCCGTTCAAATACTGAGAAGAGACGGTGCGGTGATCAGCAGCCAGTTGAGGCACGTCACTGATTTGTGCCTCAACATGGATTGTGCACAATGACTCGACTAACTGCTGAGCTGCTGTGCAGTGAGACTGTATTGCTATATGAATTATATCAGCTAATAAACTATGGCATAGTTTAGTTAGCTGAGGACTGAACTGTGAACTGAGACACTACACCCCCCCCCCCCCCCCCCACTCACCCACCCACACACACACACACACACACACACACACACACACACACACACACACACCATCTATCACTTAGCCACTTTACTCCGGACTCAAAATGCTGCTAACTGTTTTAACTGTTTACACTGTTTACATTGCACTTTGCACTCCCATCTGAATACTTGAATACTTACGTTGCAATACAGTATATACAATAGATAGATATTATAGATATTCTGGTAATATCTTCTTCCCCTGTATATTTTTCCCCCCCCTCATGCGACTGTTTAAATTGTTGTCTTTTTTATTCTTCTTTTACACTTTATATTTATAGACACCGTGGATGTGAGAGGAACGTAATTTCGTCCACCTGTATGTCCTGTACAAACAGTTGTTTGACAATAAAGCTGACTTTGAACTTTGAACTTTGAACTATATAATGTACAGTGTATTTTGTCAAAAACTGTATGTGTGTAACATATTTTTTGTGCTGAGCATTCATAAATCTGCTGCAAAAGACGTACTGGTTGAGGCTCGCAGTAATCCGGCCTCCTGGTGGTAGAGGGCGGTAGTGATCCCAGAGATCATTCCTCGGCCGCAGAAGAAAAAAAAAAGGAAAAAAAAAAAGTTTGCAAGCGATTGTTTATTTCCTCTCGCCTGGACTTTTATTAAAAACATGGAGGATTACATATGTAAAATAAAACAGTTTTCTAAACTGGACTTTCAATCGAAGCAGGAGGTAATAATTAAAGGTAGACCAACGCCGGAGCTAAAAGGTTTGCTTTTGACTTCGGGACAGAAGACCCGTTCTTTTCAAATGGCGTGGTACACACGCAAAGGCTGGCTGTGTGGATGTCCAGCAAGAAAGGTAAGACCATAATAATGTTTTTTTTAATTAAATGTGCTTTTTTGTGTGCTACAGTTGTGTAAAGAATGCTGGTATGAGCTTTTAAACATAACCCGTTAACTGCTGCCAATCACATGGTGAATAAGATACTATTTAGGGTTCATATGTTTGTAAATCTGACTGTGATGATGCAGTGCCTCACCAGACATTAACCTCACCGCACGCCACTGATGTATATGCATATATACTGTATATGTATAAATACATATGTGTATATATGTATATATGTATACATATATGTATATATATGTGTATATGTATATATATGTATATATGTATATATGTATATATATATGTGTATATGTATGTAAAAAAAAATACAAAAAAAAGTATGTACTGTATGTGTATATATATATATATATATATATATATATATATATATATATATATATATATATATATATATATATATATATATATATATATATATATATATATATGTGTGTGTATATGTGTGTATATATGTATGTAATTTTTAAGACAAAGCTTTGTGCTGTTATTATCGGCATCGTGTTTCTTGCTGATTTCCCAATTTTTGCTGGTGTTTTTTGTAATGTGCCTAGGGCCAATGACAAACGAGTTACGGGCCATAGATGGCCCCTCTGCTGCACTTTGGGCACCCCTGCTGTGAAAGCTAACTGTTTGTGGCCACTATAGTCTTAGTACTGTAGTATATTTGTTCATCGTATGGTCACTTACGGGACACAAATCACATGGTTGTCCTACGTCAGCGCCGGAAGTAGTACAATTACGGGTTTTTCCTGTGTGATAGAGGGGATTAGTCCTTTTTCAGCCGCTGCCTTGTCTTATCATATAATACTGCCTATGCCCATGTCAATATTTACATTTGTTTTCACAATAAATCAACCCAAAAACCGTACTTTGGAGCAATGTTCACGGACTCTAGTATCTGGCTTGTTGGCTTCCCGTCGCAGGCGAGTGATAATGGTCATGGACTCTTGGTTGAGGGAGGAGTTGTTTGATGTCGGATACTGGAAAATGTCCGATGTGTCGCAACAGTCGAAGATTTGTGTGCGCATCATGCCATGCGCGTTTGCAAGACGGGCTCGGCTGGGGATGTGTCCGCAGTGTCGAGACGGCTTATGAGAGGCTGAAGAGAGAGAGTCAAGGTGGGGGTGACACTGATGTCATATTAATACATTATTTTTTCTCTAATATTTTCGCGATCGACCAGTCGGGTCCCAAAGATTGATGGGTTGGCGACCCCTGCTTTAGCATGTACATTTGACGATAGCTAACGTTGATTGATTGATTGAGACTTTTATCAGTAGATTGCACAGTACAGTACATATTCCGTACAATTGACCACTAAATGGTAACACCCGAATACGTTTTTCAACTTGTTTAAGACGGGGTCCACGTTAATCAATTCAGTAGCTAAACTCTGCCACATTGCTATCATTAGCTGACAAACACAGCATGTGCAGGTGTGTTACGTGGGGTGTATTTTAGGGGCTCAATGCGGGAAAATGCAGGTCATATAATACTTACAACACTTTCCAAAATGTACGTCCTCTTGTCAGCTGCCTTTTTCCGGGCGAAAACCATGGACTCGGACTTGGAGGTGCTAATTCTCATCCCAGTCGCTTCAAGATAGACTGCCGTCTCCGGGTTGGGGAGTGGAGGAGTTCAAGTACCTTGGGGTCTTGTTGACGAGTGAGGGAAGAGTGGATGGTGAGATCCACAGGCGGATCGGTGCGGCATGTGCAGTGATGCGGGCCCCTTTTTTTTACGAACGTCTTTTTGAACTCGTTTACGAACCTCTTTTTGAACTCGTTTACGACCTTTTCTTTTGAACTGTTCTGTAACCAAAGGCAATGCTGTTTACGACCCACTTCCCTCTGGAAGCAGCTGTGGTCATATGGTCAGGGAAAGTCAAATAAAGGAGGACTTGTAAAATCTTTCGCCAAAGCGTGCTGAGACATCGTGCAAGGGTACAGTGTACAGGTGACTCTCCTCAATTGTGCCAAATTGAATTTTGTCTCTGTTTAATTCTTGCTTCTTGTCTTGTTTAATAGATGTCATCAGTGTTTGAACCTGACATCTTTCATACTCGAGTTTGGTTATAGGAACTACCCTTCCCCAGAGTAAATTTTGACGTGAATGGAAGAGCACACCGAATATTTTAATGTCCCGCTGCAAGCCTTTAAACCCCCACTGAATCTCCTCTGTGCAATAGGAGAGCTTTGACCTCCTTGTCGATCCATTTATCGCTAGCTGTGTCCATTGTTCCTGTTGCTGTTGCGATCTCGTAAACAACTCTGTGGGACTTTTTAAAAATGGCGGGTCTGTGTTGTGGCTAGGAGAAGCGCATTTCCGTCAGTTCAACCAAATCACCAAACACCTACGTATTTTAGTTCCTATGGGACTCCGTTTAGACCCTGCTTCAGAGTAGGAGCTAAAATGGTCCTGGAATCTGAAGGCTGTAGCCCCTAGTTCCCATATATCGGAACACAAAAAGGACTAAAAGTATACTGGCCTGGAAACACCTCGGGATCCCCTGGGAGGAGCTGGCTGGACAAACTAGCTGGAGAGAGGGAAGTCTGGGCTTCTCTGCTTAGGCTGCTGCCCCCGCGACCCGACCTAGGATAAGCGGAAGACGATGGATGGATGGATTGTCAGCTGCATAAAGGTTGCAAACATTCCCTTCAATGTGGAAAGACGCACTGGGATATTCACCGGAATTATTTTTACTATGACCAGTCGCTAACTTCTTTTTACACTGGCATTAGCGTTAAAAGAGTGTTGAAACACTGCCTGCACTATAGAGGAAGAACAAAATGTCCTCGGTGCAAAGTGACTTTAGTTGGCATCATGTGTAACTTCCTGTTATCCTTTCAACAACTGAGGACAGCCGGCAGGTAAAAGATTTATTAGAGGTGCTTACTTCACAGCTCTAAAGCGACAGGCCGCGCAGTAAATTGGCTTGTCACCGCGAGATAGCCTCGCCGCAACGAATGCAAACTGCCATGCCGCACGCTGAGTCATGAATGATGGGAACTGTATTCCAACCTAAATCAGGCGGTCGCGGTCCAGCGCGGATGTGCAGGCGAGGATGGAAGTGAACGTCACGGCCGCACTAGGAGTGAGGTGCAGCCTGTTAGCATGTGCCTTCTTCACAGCACACAGCACGTGTCCTATTTAAAGACACATCCTGACCAAGTTGCTGGGATAAAAGTGTGGAGGGGGACTTGTCAGCAGGGGGCGCTCAGGTGCGTACAGTCTTGACTTGATTTAAGAGTGTTTTGAGATAAGAACTGCGTCTCAAATCATTCTAATGCTTTAAGTTGCAAGCAAATATCTGAGTTACAAGCATCCCCGCCATTGGTTGGCCTAGCAAATGTCACCGTGAAGCCCTTAGGACACATGTGTAAAACTCAGGGCCCAGGGCCAGGTTTGGCCCGCCACTTCATTTTATCTGGTTCGCCACGTCATTTAAATTGGCCTGCCACTTCATTTTATCTGGCCCACCTCGTCATTTACGTGGACCGCCACTTCAATTAATTAATGTCACTAAAGGTAGTCCGCCATGTCATTCAACGTAGTCGGCCACTTCATTTAAATTGGCCCGCCACATCATTTAAAGTGGCCTGCCACTTCACTTTATCTGGCCCGCCACATCATTTAAATGTGGCCCGTCCCATCATTCAATTCATGTGGTCTGCCAATCCATTTAAGGTGGCTCGCCACATCCTTTTTTTTTTTCTGTCTTGCCTCTTGGTGAGGGTGGTCGCATTTTTCCCTGCTCCTCCTTCCCTGCTTGCTCTCTTGTGTCCTTGTCTTGTCTGAACTTTTTTGAAGCCTCTTTTCTTGAGCTGTCCTCAAATCTAAACATCAAAATGAATTTGATCAACTGGACTCTCGACGCAATTGACACATTCTTTTCGACAAGGAAAAGAGGTTCGGGGGAGCCTGGGTGCCCTGATGGAACCATTGCTGCGGGGTACGTGAGAGATTCCTGGAATACTTGGAGAATCATGTGCCTCTCAGTCCTTTCCATCAAGGACGTGGAAGACATCTACCTAATTGGAGCTGTGATCGCAGGGCATTTGCTGATTGGGCTGGGCATTGCTCTGGTGTATCGTCAACTTCGGAAGACGATGGCAGCCACTCAAGGGGCCAACAGGCTGTTCAACGCAATGGAAGGATTGGGTCGTGCTGTGGGATCACAGACGGGAGCCATTGCTGATTTGAATCGCAAAATGGATACCATCTTGATGAAGTTCGCAGAGAAAGAATAAATTGGAATTGTCGAAGCCAGCACACAGAGCAGGAATGTCATTGTTTTGACTGCTCGAAGAAAAAACAACATCTTAATCTACGATTTGACTCCCTCGAATGGCCTTGAGGAACAGGCTGTTTGAAAACTCCCCTGAGGACTCCTAAAAGATGGACGCTTTTGACCTTCCTTTTTTTCAAAAAGCACCTGTGTCGAACTCTTGAACTCTTGAACTCTTCAGATCGGCCTCAGTCCATAAAGACAATTCCAACATCTCACCCAAGTTAATTGGGCATACATGCACGCACACGCCCCTCCCCAAATCAACGCCTTCACCACTGCTTAATTCCTCCGGGGTTGTGGGGGCTGAGTAGCGCTTTAATAGCGGCTGCCGGCCTCCAGGGTCCTAAATCTCCCCTCCTCTGTTGTGAGTTGTTGTGATTACATGTACCATGTTTATGTGTGCCATGCTATGTGAGGTTTTTTCCTTGGACTCAGTCTGGACCACTCCTGAGGGTCCAGCCTCAGACTGATATTTTTTTTACTCTTCCCCCTTTCCCAATGTCACCTTTTTCCCACCTTTTTAAAGAGCGCCGTAAGTGGCTGATCCGTTGGTGGTCCCGTCTTGTCTCCCTGTAACGTATGTCTGCTCTTAGTGGGATTGTGCCGAAAATGTAATTTCAGTTCTTATGTGTCTTGTACATGTTAAGAATGGACAAATAAAGCTGCTGTCTGTCTTTAGTTGGTCACATCATTTAATGTGGTCCGCAACATCATTTAATGTGGCCCGCCACGTCAATTAATCTGGCCCACCACGTCACTAGAGGTGGTCCGCCACCTCATTTAATGTGGTCTGCCACTTAATTTATCTTAATTCAATGTAGTCGGCCACATCATTTAAAGTGGCCTGCCGCATCATTTAATGTGGCCACGTCATTTAACGTAGTCAGCCACATTATTTAAATTGGCCTGCCAATTCATTTAATGTGGTCCGCCACATCACTTATTGTGGCCCACCATGTCACAAAAGATGGTCCGCCACATCATTTTATGTGGTCTGTCACTTCATTTAATTTGGCCCACCATGTCATTCAACACATTTAAATTGGCCCGCCACATCATTTAATGTTGTCTGCCACATCATTTAAGGTGGCCCGCCACGTCATTTAACGTAGTCTGCCACACCATTTAAATTGGGCCGCCACGTTATTCAACGTAGTCGGCCACGCCATTTAAAGTGGCCCGCGGCATCATTTAATGTGGTCCGCAACATCATTTAAAGTGGCCCGCCACTTCAATTAATCTGGCCCACCACGTCACTAGGGGTGGTCCGCCACATCATTTAATGTGGTCTTCCACTTAGTTTAACTTAATTCAATGTAGTCCGCCACGTCATTTAACGTAGTCGGCCACGTTATTTAAAATGGCCTGCCACTTCATTTAACGTGGTCCGCCACATCAATTATTGTGGCCCACCACGTCACTAAAGATGGTCCGCCACATAATTTTATGTGGTCTGTCACTTCATTTAATGTGGCCCACCACATCACTAGAGGTGGTACGCCACGTCATTTAATGTGGTCTGCCACTTAGTTTAACTTAAAGGCCTACTGAAATGAAATGTTCTTATTTAAAGGGGGATAGCAGGTCCATTCTATGTGTCATACTTGATCATTTCGCGATATTGCCATATTTTTGCCGAAAGGATTTAGTAGAGAACATCGACGATAAAGTTTGCAACTTTTGGTCGCTGATAAAAAAGCCTTGCCTGTACCGGAAGTAGCGTGACGTCACAGGTTGTGGAGCTCCTCACATCTGCACATTGTTTACAATCATGGCCACCAGCAGCGAGAGCGATTCGGACCAAGAAAGCGACGATTGCCCCATTAATTTGAGCGAGGATGAAAGATTCGTGGATGAGGAAAGTGAGAGTGAAGGATTAGAGGGCAGTGGAAGCGATTCAGATAAGGAAGATGCTGTGAGAGGCGGGTGGGACCTGATATTCAGCTGGGAATGACTAAAACAGTAAATAAACACAAGACATATATATACTCTATTAGCCACAACACAACCAGGCTTCTATTTAATATGCCACAAATTAATCCGTATAACAAACACCTCCCCCCTCCCGTCCATATAACCCGCCAATACAAATCAAACACCCGCACAACACACTCAATCCCACAGCCCAAAGTACTGTTCACCTCCGTAAAGTTCATACAGCACATATATTTCCCCAAAGTTATGTACGTGACATGCACATAACGGCACGCACGTACGGGCAAGCGATCAAATGTTTGGAAGCCAAAGCTGCGTACTCACGGTAGCGCGTCTACTATCCAACTCAAAGTCCTCCTAGTCGTGTTGCTGCAGCTTCCCACCTACAGCTTTCTTCTTTGCTGTCTTCATTGTTCATTAAACAAATTGCAAAAGATTCACCAACACAGATGTCCAGAATACTGTAGAATTGTGCGATGAAAACAGACGACTTAATAGCTGGCCACAATGGTGACCCAATATGTCCGCTACAATCCGTGACGTCACGCGCAAACGTCATCATACCGAGACGTTTTTAGCAGAATATTTCGCGGGAAATTTAAAATTGCACTTTACTGATCTAACCTGGCTGTATTGGCATGTGTTGCATTGTTAAGATTTCATCATTGATATATAAACTATCAAACTGCGTAGTCGGTAGTAGTGGGTTTCAGTAGGCCTTTAATTCAATGTAGTCGGCCACATCATTTAAAGTGGCCCGCCACATCATTTAACGTCGGCCACATTATTTAAATTGAACTGCCACTTCATTTGGTCCGCCACATCAATTATTGTGGCCCACCATGTCATTAAAGATGGTCCGCCACATCATTTTATGTGGTCTGTCACTTCAATTAAGGTGGCCCACCACATCATTGAAAGTGGCCCGCCACGTCATTTAACATAGTCGGCCACATTATTTAAATTGGCCTTCCACTTCATTTAATGTCACTAAAGATGGTACGCCACATCGTTTTATGTGGTCTCTCACTTCATTTAAGGTGGCCCACCATGTCATTCAACACATTTAAATTGGCCTGCCAGATCATTTAATGTTGTCTGCCACATCATTTAAGGTGGCCCGCCACGTCATTCAACGTATTCTGCCACACCATTTAAATTGGGCCGCCACATCATTTAATCTAACGCACCACGTTATTCAACGTAGTCGGCCACACCATTTAAAGTGGCCCGCTGCATCATTCAATGTAGTCAGCCACATCATTTAATGTGGCCTGCTACATCATTCAATGTAGTCGGCCACATAAATTAATGTGGTCGGCCACATCATTTAAATTGGCCCGTTAAGTTAAGTTATGTACAAGTTATACTTGCATCTGATTGCCCGTAACTGTGGTCTGTTCAGGGTCCCCGGATTAAAGTTAGAAACTGAGGCGTCACTAGTTTTTAAAGCAGTGGGGGCGACCTTACTCCTAGCAGGTGCACTAATAATAATATAATAATAAGGAAGCATTGTTATGATCCGCACTCTCCATTGATGATGATCCTATATTGCGCCAGCTAATCTCTACTTTACACTCCAAAGTAAAGGAAAACTTGACAAAATGATAATCATATTTCATTGTATAATTCATATTCTGGCCACTTTATATTGAATTTGTTGCCTTCATTAAACAAAGTGTTAATTACTGTGTTTATACTTTGCACACTGGGGGCTGGTTCTAATATTTTGGTTACCTGATTTAGCCGCACCTGAATTAAAGGTGACCATTATTATCTTTGTGAAGGGCACCTTTTTGATCCTTCTTAGAAAGTAGTGTACCTAATGTTGTGGCCTGTGACTGGATGTTTTCAGTGTGAGTAAATATGTGTGAAGAAGAGCGCCTGTCTTTCACATGTCTGACCTATGTTGTCATTGCCAGACATCATGGCCCCCGACCCCCCGCGGTACGCCCCCACGCTGCGGCAATAACATGCCCCGAGGGGACGGGGGCGGGGGAAAGGGGGGAGGCAGCCAATGACCTTTAGCAGACTCCAGGCATGATAAATGTCAAAGGTTTGCACTTTTTTAATTTGTCAGAATTTCCCCCGCCATGCCTGACCTATGCCTTCCTCCGACCGCGCCGCTTCCATCACGGCGCTTGCTGAAGCGTCGCCGCCAAACCTATTACCGCCCGCCCCTCGCTGTCAGCGCCGCAAATTAGCCCATTTGCCAAGGCCCCGTGATGCACGCCGCCGAAACCGCCGGGCGCACTCGCCTCGCTGTGTAATAATGCACGGCCGGCGTGACATATTGACGGCCTCCGGAGAACACATGCTCCGTGTTGGCCAGGTGTCACTTTGGTGCTGCTCTGTGATCCGTTATGTTCCCTCGGCGGAACATGTCCGCTACTCATCGACGCATTGTTGAAGACCCCGCCTTCTCTCGTCTGTGGAATGGAAAAGGAAACATTGGACTGGAACTATATGGAAATAGCACTGCTAACCTGCCATTTACTGTTTACTTGTAACCCGGTGCACCGTATGTTCGTATTAATTCTGGTTGTGCTTACCGACCTCGAAGCAACTTTATTTGGTAAATGGTGTAATAATAAGTGTGACCAGTAGAGATACGCGTGGACTGCAGGTTGAAGCCTGTTCCATAAATGACGCTAGCAAGTACCCGTAAGCAAGCAACACCAAAACTTTGATTGTTCTTTGAGAATATAGAACATTACACTCTGCGCTCAAAAATCTGTTTTAGTACAATTTTGGAAAGCTACGAAGTCGCACCGCTTGATGGCTTGTCGGAGCATACGGCTACCATAGTCAGACATACTGTGCTTCAACATTTTTATTTTTATCTTATTTTTTTATATAGCGCTTTTCTCTAAGTGACTCAAAGTGCTTTACGTAGTGAAGTTCCATTCAAAGCAGTGTGGGTGGCACTGGGAGCAGGTGGGTGAAGTGTCTTGCCCAAGGACACAACGGCAGTGACTAGGAAGGCAGAAGCGGGGATCGAACCCAGAACCCTCAAGTTGCTGCCACGGATGCTCTCCCAACCGAGCTGCGAGAGGTAATGTCGCATAATTTCCTGAAAAAACAAAACTGCCATTGTAATGGCGCGTACCTAATGATTAGGGCCTGGTGTACCTAATCAATGGGCCTGTTAAGGGTGTTTTCCCTTAATAGCATCGCCATGGCAACACGAAATGTTCAAAAAATTAAATAGCCCTGTTGGTGCACTCGAGACCTTTCCAACCATATACAATATGTTGGGGTTCTTTGGCCGCTTGGTCCCTGATTAAATGCGGCAAAATAAAAGATGAGTCCAAGCAATCTGAATACGGGCTGATGAAAATATGCACAAATGGAATAACATACAATATTATTAGGGTGTGTGTGTAAGGACCCCACAATGCTATTAAGAAACATTATCTGGCGTTTTCTTTTGCAATATTATGCAAAAACAACTTTTCTTACGTGCTGACCTGTATTTTGACAGCATAAGTCCTGAAAATTTGGGCGCGTTCACCATTGTTGTCAATAAGCTCCTTCTTTTTCTCTATCCTCTTGTTGTGGGGCATACATCCTCCAATGTTGACCGCAGATAACAATATGAAATACATATGAATGAAATGGATGACATTTAACATCACTTGTACATTTATCTGGGGAAGTCGGGATAAGCAGTAAGGAAGGAGAGGAGGGACAATATTAGTCCTTCCTTGAATCCAATAGTGTTTCTCACCATCTTTATTGAAGAGCTGACACTTTAACCTTTGTTTGGCCATCAAAAAAATACTTAAGTATAAAATGACTTTTCAAATTTCAGAAACAAACAGTCTTATATTGGTCCGTGTATATTTTGGTCATTTCATTTTCGTTTCATGAAGGGAAATAGGAAAAACATATAACGACCCTACGTTCATTCTATTTCCAATTCTTAAATGCAAATCAAAAAACTAATTTCGGGCCATTTTATCTATTTTCACTGAAACAAAAGTTGGACAACTATTTAGTGACACTTTTTTAAAACGACAATAGGACTCCTGCTAAACAAAGATGTTACCGTAATGCTAAAAACATGCTAAACGTGTAGGAATCGCTAAAATACTGCTTCCGGTTCAATTTGTCATTTAATTTAATTTTTTTATTTATCTCCTTCATTGATGTGCATCTTTGATCACACCTCAGCAACTAAACACACATTTACACACCAATGCCTGAGAAGGAACAGGATGAAGAAAATCGTAAATTTTCCTGCCCCCTTCAACATAATACGTAGTCTTACTTAATGGATAGCATACAAACCAAACAAATACATCCAAATATAATGAAAATAAACAAAAAACACACAAAAAAACACAACAAGTGCAAAACTTCATGAAATACAAACCGAACAAAAAAAAGTAATATACACCTCACGGGATGATACAAAACAAATACAAAACCAGACAAAAAAATAAGTAAAATAATAAATATAAAGCAAAATGTAAACACTTATGGCTTATTGTTCTGTCTTTATATATTTTTTTCAATTGGAATATATTTTTACAGTCTTTTATCTCATTGTAAAGAGAATTCCATAGTTTAACCCCCACCACTGATATACACATGTGTTTTAAAGTTGTCCTTGAATACTGATGTTCGAAATGACATGTTCTTCTATGCTTTTCATTCTCAGAAGTGATGACAAACATTTTTTGTAAATTTGCTGGTAATGTTTTACTTTTAGCCTTAAACATAACACATAATGTCTGTAACTTTACTAGCTCCTGTAGTTTCAATAAACCAGAATTAATAAATAATATGTTAGTGTGTTCTAACTACTACTTTATGAATAATCCTTATAGCTCTTTTCTGTAGTTGATACAATGCCTTTATGTTACTCTTGTATGTGTTCCACCACACTTCCACACAGTAGCTGATATATGGCAATATAAGTGCACAATACAATATACACATTGCCTTATAATCTAACACATATTTTACCTTATTTAATACAAAAATACTCTTAGACATCTTTTTCCATACATGTGCAATATGAGATTTCCATATCAGACCGTCATCCAGTATCACTCCTAAAAATCTAACCCTTGCAATATCAATTCCATCTATTGACAGTTTCATCGTTTCCTCCCTTTTCCTCTTACAATCATAAACTTTGTTTTTTTTACATTTAGTGATAATTTATTGACATTAAAACATCTCTTAAGTTTAATCATTTCCTGTTCAATAATGTTTGATAACGCTTTTAAGTCATGTCCCGAACTGTAAAAGTTGGTGATGTCCGCAAATAATACAAATTTCAATAACTTTGATACCTCACATATATCGTTAATATATCAAATAAACAATTTTGGTCCCAAAACCAAACCTTGTGGAATTCCACATCCAATCCTCATTTGTTCAGATGTATTACCCACACAATCCTCAAACTCTTGTCTATTATCTGAACAACTTCTTAGCCAGTCTAAAACTAACAGTCACACAGATAACCACTCATTTTTGCATTTTGGATTAACTTTTTTTTTAATTTTTGTGTTTATCTGGAAAAATTTAAATCCATAAAAGGAAAACAGCACAAAATCTAATTTTAGGGCAATATTTTAATGACAATCAACCCTTTTTTGTTTGTTTTCGAAACGGCCATATACTGTATAATAAAAATCGGAAAACGTCCCTAATTCTATTTTTTCATTTGCGTTTCAGAATTGGAAATAAAATGAATGGAAGGTACATGGACTGACCGATTTCTTTGAATTTCATTTTAAACTAAAAAAAAAAAACGTTGTGGGGGGCGTGGCCTGCGGACCTGCAGCGAAGCGGGGTGTCCCAGGACCGGCTCCGAGATTAGCGACAGGTGCGTACATGGCACACCTGGGCCAGTTTATCTAATCACCTGTCGCTCTGTTAAAAGGGAGCAGCCGGGAAAGAGAGGGGTTGGTTGGGTTGGAACACGAGCGGAAGCGAGAGCGAGAACTGGCAAGAACTATGGCTGAAAAGCATAACAACAGACATTTAATGAAAAATAAATCCTTGTTCAAAACCATGAACAAAGCTGTCATGTCCGTGGTGGTCTGAAGAACCCGGAGAAGCAAGTCTTCCACAATAGTTTTTTAATTGTTTGGTGTTAAAGAGCAATAACGCCTGAAAAAAATGGTTTGATTTACATGTGACTGGCACCGACACAGAAATGATTTGACACAACAAGGACGGACGTCTACTGAAATCTATACACACATGTCACATGACAGTGGAATTGGACCTACAACGCTGTAGTACAGTATTGAATTCTTCCAGGCCAGTCCGCCGTCCTATCTTTAAATTGCTACTTCCTGTTTCAGTGAAGGAATATGACAAATCATTCCCTTTGGTCGGTTTTTCTGTTTCTGTTGATATGTGTGTAAATGTGCGCCATGTCTAAAATAATTTCTGTATGGGGCTCCACAGACATCACACTCACAGGCACGTTATTGAACTGTAGTAATTATCCCCGCTTTTACTTTGAAAATAAAAACGTCTAATGTCTGCAAATGAAAACGAACATCCGTTTTGGTCTGTTTTTTGTTTCTGTTTGATGGGGATTATAATCCTTGTTATGTGAAATACTGTATAACCTAAATTCCAGACTACTTTTTTCCTACACTTTGGACCCCGCGGCTTATAAAATGGTGCAGCTAATTTATGGATTCTTCGTCGCTGACAGCCACAATGCTAATACTTTTTTTTTTTTAAAACAAGGGAAGACACTGAAAAGGTTTGTTGTTGTTTGTGCTACGGCGCCATCTTTTGGACGAGTTTGCTCACTGCAGGTGCTTCTGTGTTCTTCTGTTTAGAGCTGTCAACCAAAAGTACAAGTGCCGCTCCATCTTTTAGTCGTCCATGGCGTTTCTACTGGTATGGATTCTTCATTCATCACTCAAAGCAACGTTTGTAAGTTTTACAACATAACTAAAACCATGTGTGATGTCTGTAGGAGCGTTTTCATGCATATTTGTACGTGCTACCGTAATATAATAATGCTAGCGTCATTAGCGTTAGCTTATATGCTAACATGTTTACGAGTGTTTGTGTTAGTATTATAAATGTCAGGGTTGTCCCTGACAGTTTGGTCAAGTTTTAGTTTTCCTCTGCGTTTGTCTTGGTTTCCTGTTCTTAGTTTCCTGTCAGTGCTTTTATTTTGTCTTCATTTCCTGATTGTCTCCCTGAGTGTTTTGTCCCCTCAGCTATGGCTGATTGGCACGTGGCCACACCTGGTGCCAGTCAGCCAGCTGCCTATTTAAACCTGTCCTGCCCTCCAGTCACGGCTGGATTATTGTAGTGTCTACCTGTCAATGTCACTACTACCTGTCACTATACTTCATTGTAGCTATGTCTACTTTTGTTCACTCGCTCTAGTCATAGTTCCTTCGTGTCACAGTAAGTGTTTTTGTTTCTTGTCCACAGTTAGCCTTTGTGCTATTTTAGTTTATAGCCTAGTTTGTTCTCCGCCTTGTGCGCGCCTTTTGTTTGTACCCTTTTGTTTGTTTTTTTGCCAAAGTATTTAATTAAATCATGTTTTCCTGTTCAATGCCTGCCATCATCTCTGCATCTTGGGGTTCGGCACCTACAAACTCTGACAATAAACGTATAATGGCATTCTTTTTGTATTGTTTCACTTTCACAAATTCCTCAGTAAATTCACCAAAACGTCACCGGTGAATTATTGAGTCTGTTTACCTTATTTGAGAGCCATGACGATGATTTCTGTTTTGCTTGATCATCCATTTTACTGCCGTGTTACAGACACCGTTTGGAAACAATCAAGTTATGTAAATAAACATTCACAAAATATTTCTGTGTAAATAACTCATTTTGCAATGTATATATCTGCGGCTTATTTATGAAAAATATGTATTTCTTCTTAAATTCAGTGGGTGCGGCTAATAGTCCGTAAAATACGGTAATTTAAAGGCCTACTGAAACCCACTACTAGCGACCACGCAGTCTGATAGTTTATATATCAATGATGAAATCTTAACATTGCAACACATGGCAATACGGCCGGGTTAACTTATAAAGTGCAATTTTAAATTTCCCGCGAAACTTCCGGTTGAAAACGTCTATGTATGATGACGTATGCGCGTGACGTCAATGGTTGAAACGGAAGTATTCGGACCCCAATGGATCCAATACAAAAATCTCTGTTTTGATCGCAAAATTCCATGTGTTGGTGAATCTTTTGCAATTTGTTTAATGAACAATGAAGACTGCAAAGAAAAAAGCTGTAGGTGGGATCGGTGTATTAGCGGCAAACTACAGCAACACAACCAGGAGGACTTTGAGATGGATAGCAGACGCGCTATCCAATGCTAGCCGCCAACCGCATCTATGATCGGGTGAAGTCCTTCGTCGCTCCGTCGATCGCTGGAACGCAGGTGAGCACGGGTGTTGATGAGCAGATGAGGGCTGGCGTAGGTGGAGCGCTAATGTTTTTATCATAGCTTTGACGAGGTCCCGTAGCTAAGTTAGCTTCAATGGCGTCGATAGCAACAGCATTGTTAACCTTCGCCAAGCTGGAAAGCATTAATCATGTAGTTACATGTCCATGGTTTAATAGTATTGTTGATTTTCTGTCCATCCTTCCAGTCAGGGGTTTATTTATTTTGTTTCTATCTGCATTTAAGCCCGATGCTATCACGTTAGCTCCGTGAGGTCCCGTAGTTAAGTTAGCTTCAATGGCGTCGTTAGCAACAGCATTGTTAAGCTTCGCCAGGCTGGAAAGCATTAACCGTGTAGTTACATGTCCATGGTTTAATAGTATTGTTGATTTTCTGTCTATCCTTCCAGTCAGGGGTTTATTTCTTTTAATTCTATCTGCATTTAAGCCCGATGCTATCACGTTAGCTCCGTAGCTAAAGAGCTTCGCCGATGTATTGTCGTGGAGATAAAAGTCACTGTGAATGTCCATTTCGCGTTCTCGACTCTCATTTTCTGTCACGACTTGGTTCTTGGGTTTTGTTTCTCCGGAAGGCAACGGAAAATTGGCGCGGGCAAGACGTGAATTTAAATACATGATTTAATTTTAACACTAAAAAAAAAGGAATAAACAAAAAGCGCGCACAAGGCGGAAGTACAAAAACTTGGCTATGAAAATAAAACTTGCACAAAAGGCAGAAACTATGAACAATGAAACAAAAACACTAACTGTGGCATTAATGAACAAAACTTACTTGGCAAGGAACTGTGAACATGACATGAAGCAGAGTGATGAAAAAGTGTGAGGTCGCCAGGACGAACAACAGAAACAGACAGATTTAAATAGTGACATGATCAGTGAAAACAGGTACGTGACATGACAGGTGAAAACTAATGGGTTGGCAAGGTAACAAACAAACAAGGAAGTGCACAACCAGGAACTAAAAAGAGTCCAAAAAATAAACAGCACATGGCCAAACAAAAACATGATCAACAGACATGACATTTTCAAGAGGATATAGTATCCGAGGTGGTTTAAAATACAAATCCGTGATCCACAATAGAAAATGGAGAAAGTGTGGAATCCAATGAACCCTTGTGCCTAAGTTACGGTCAGAGCGAAAAAAGATACGTCCTGCACTGCACTCTAGTCCTTCACTCTCACATTCTTCATCCACGAATCTTTCATCCTCGCTGAAATTAATGGGGTAATCGTCGCTTTCTCGGTCCGAATCGCTCTCGCTGCTGGTGTAAACAATGGGGAAATGTGAGGAGCCCTTCAACCTGTGACGTCACGCTACTTCCGGTACAGGCAAGGCTTTTTTATCAGCGACCAAAACGTTATCGTTGATGTTCTCTACTAAATCCTTTCAGCAAAAATATGGCAATATCGCGAAATGATCAAGTATGACACATAGAATGGATCTGCTATCCCCGTTTAAATAAAAAAAATTCATTTCAGTAGGCCTTTAATACATTTTCTAAATGTGAAAAATAAACATTTACAAAATATTACTGGTTAAATAACGCATTTCACAACGTATATATCTGCGGCTTATAGTAATATATGGAAAATATTATACTGCTGACGGTTTACACCAAAAAACAACAACTATTTTTTTTCAATTGTCTATTTTTGCATTTTAAAATAAAATTAAAATAAATCAATGTTTGGTTTGTTGATGAAAACAAAATTCAATTACCAAAACATACACTGTCCTATAATAGCGGCCCCCTCTTCTTAGCTTAGCTTTTAGTCGCTCAGGACCACTCAGTGCTATTTATAGCTCCCTAAGGAGACTATAACATCAATAATGTATTTTCCAATGCCCAGACATTGCACCAAATAACATTGCTAAGAGCAGTTAAAGTCGTATTATTTTTGTGTTCTTCAAAGTAAAAGCAGACATGTGGGGAAGGTTTACAATTAGAGCTGCAGAGGCTTCCTTTCCGTCCTTCTGCAGCGTGGAAGTACCGGATCAATGAGCGCTGTACTCACCCTCTGGTCGATTCCACATTAGACTCCGTCTTCCATTAATGGGATTTTTTTCCCTTCCACACCTCCTACTTTAAGTCTTTAAGGTTCACATTAGGAGGGGAGTGGGAGGTGGTCACATGGTACACGCCATGCACACAAACATGGAAGAAAATGTATTTTCTTCTTCCACTCTTTTGAGAAGATGTTTTATCTCCATTATTCATGAGAACAACGGTCACTGATGTCTTAGATTGCTCTTATGGACCTTCACAAAACACTACACAAAAGTGCGGATCAAACGCACAACATCCAAAACACTCACTAACACCCAAACACATGCAATACAGGGTAAAAAACACACGCACACACACACACACACACACACACACACACACACACACACACACACACACACACACACACACACACACACACATATATATATATATATATATATATATATATATATATATATATATATATATATATATATGTATATATATATATATATATATATATATATATATATATATATGTTTCTGTGGTTTATCCAATATACAGTGCTCAATACCGGGATAGAGCGGAATCCCCTGAAGAGCAGAGAAATCTGCGAAACAAGCTTGTAGGGATGAAATAGCCTCCATATTTTTTCCTGACCCAACGCATATATATATATATATATATATATATATATATATATATATATATATATATATATATATATATATATATATATATATATATATATATATATATATATATATATATATATATATATATATATATTTAGCAAGAAGTCATTAATACTGGGAGACCAACGCCAGAGCTGCCAGATTTGATTCAAATGTGTGTGGTCCGAGGACAGAAAATGACCTGTTCGTTCCACAGTGATTGGTAAATTGGAAAAGAATGGCTTTGTGGCTGTGCTACAAAAAACGTCTTTATTGCTTTCCTTGCCTTTTATCCTACGAGTGACCGTGTTTGGACCCAAATGGGATATACTGACTTGTCCACGGTGTACCCCCCCCCCCCCCCCCCCCATCCCACTCTCCCGCAAACCAGAGAGGGACAAGCGGTAAAAAACATGAAAGCTCATCTGCCCACATTTAAGGTCAGATTTCTTTAAAAACTTTTGGAATATCACATATTGATCTGGTTCTAAATGACACTAAATATCAGCATCCACAATGCCAATGTAAAGGAACATGGTGAAATATTAAAAGACCTGTGATAAACGCCACTTGCTTTTTGTGGAAACAGGAGCTTGCATTTGGTGGCAATTATCTCAATTGAGAAGGAGAGACTTACATACAACTCAAAGAAAAAGGAAGACTTCTACAACAAAGTCATAGAGATCTTCCTCCAGAAGGAAAGGCGAATGGACTTAATTTACAAGTAAAGGTAAGATATTACTGTTTAGTGCATTTACAAGTAAAGGTAAGATATACTGTCTAGTGCAGGGGTCCCCCAAATTGCGGGCCAGATACGTCAGCCAGCGTCCAAAATTCGGCCGCGGCAAGTCCCAAGTTTAAAAAAAAAAAAAGTTTTTTTTAATTGTTTTTTAAAATTATTGATACTCTCGGTGTCTCCTAGCCGTTGAGGCCATATCATATTGTCTAAAATGCATTTTCCCATCGACAACGTGACATCATTGCACTCACGCTGCAGTGTCGGTGCGTGCTCTTTCAAGTCAATTAGTGCTTGGGGAATATATATATGTATATATATATATATATATATATATATATATATAATATATATATATATATATATATATATATACATATATATATATATATATATATATATATATATATATATACATTATACAGCCCGGCCAAATTTTTTTAACCCAATGCGGCCCTCAAGTCAAAAAGTTTGGGGACCCCTGGTCTAGTGCCTGCTCTGCAGTGCTGTGTTAATTGTGTGTGTTGAAATGTTTTATTCTAGCATCATACTGTGTGTTTTTTTGATTTTGAGCTGGTGCCATTGCATCATATTGTCATGTTTGTAAATCTGACTTGTGAGTCAGTGACTTAGCATCATACTGTAATTTTGTAAATCTGACTAGTGGGTCAGTGCCCTTAGCATCATACTGTATTTTTGTAAATCTGACAGTGGGTCAGTGCCTCCCCAACCTGTGTGTGTGTGTGTGTGTGTGTGTGTGTGTGTGTGTGTGTGTGTGTGTGTGTGTGTGTGTGAGAGAGGAGAGAGAGAGAGAGAGAGAGAGAGAGAGAGAGAGAGAGAGAGAGAGAGGAGAGAGAGAGAGAGAGAGAGAGAGAGAGAGAGAGAGAGAGAGAGAGAGAGAGAGAGAGAGAGAGAGAGAGAGAGAGAGAGAGAGAGAGAGTACCTGCACATCAAACTAAATAGTGACCAAAATGGCACCATTGAAGGCTTTAATTTAAAATGAGTGCCATCTCCCAAGATTCCTCACAATGTTTTGCGGGCCTAATTGAAGACATAAGCAGGCCGCATTTTGGACACCCCTGATTTATGACCAATGATTTATTAATTATTTGTTTTTTTGCATTTTGGCCCTCCAATGGATTAGCTCCTAACCCCTCCGCGACCCCAAGAGGGTAGAAAGCGGTAGAGCGGTAGAAAAATGGATGGATATTTAGCATGTGTCATGACCTCCATGACAGTTTTGGACTTGTGTGTTTGGTGTTGAGTTCCTGTCCAGCGCTCTTATTTTGTAGTTTTCACTTCCACCGTCTGCCACTGAGCGCTGGCTCCCCCACCTGGCCCTGATTGGCAGCCTGGACACACCTGTTCCTGGCTGCCAATCAAGCTCCTAAGTGTGCCAGCACTGCGTGTCTAAAACAGGTCAAACTGTTCTTTGTGGAGTCGTTTCCCGCAACCTCTGCTCGTTTGCGTCAGCTCGCTTTGTTGCTTTATGTTGTTTGTGCACTCCCTAGCTGCACTAGCTTTTGTTTATCAAATAAATTTGACCTGCGTTCGGCCCTCTGTTCGCTGCATCTTGTGGTCTCCCCGCGAGGAGGAAGTAAGCCCTATCAGTGGTGCTAGGTCTGAGAGGAAAATACAATGACTTGAGCGGGATGCCCAGAAGAAAGTTGGCGGAGTTTTAAGGTACGTTTTTTTGTATTTATTAAAGGGGACCTATTATGCAAAACCAACATTCCTTACCTGCTCGTACCAGTTTTTGTGTATATGGGATCTGCATGAATCCTGAAAATTGTTCCCTTTAACAACAACAACACTACTAATCATGGCAGACTTGATGAGAGACAACAAAGACTACTTTGGTGATGATCCAGAAACTTCTATTTTTGAGCCTGAATATAAAGATGATCTACAAGTTTTAGAAGCTGAGTGATAAACAGATGCAGCTTTAGTGAAACACTAAGCATCATGTAGACAGTATTGCTAAGTGCCAGAGTGTGACTCAAGTCACATGACTTGGACTCGAGTCAGACTCGAGTCATGAATTTGATGACTTTAGACTCGACTTGACAAAATGTAAAGAGACTTGCAACTCGACTTAGACTTTAACATCAATGACTTGTGACTTCACTTGGACTTGAGCCTTTTGACTTGACATGACTTGCTACTTTCCCCAAAACCCCAAACCTTAAAAAGTTATTTGGGAGCGCTCCGTATCTTTCATTTTATACGTCTGTGTCTATAAGCGTGTGTGCTGCTTGTCAGCGTGTGTGCTGTCAGTACAACAGCCAATCAAATTAGATCTACGTTGTTTTCATCACACAGCTCTCATCCAATCCAATTGCAGGACAACCACCGAACATGAGTTGTCAAACAATGCGGCAGT
Source organism: Entelurus aequoreus (assembly GCF_033978785.1). Classification (NCBI taxonomy): domain Eukaryota; kingdom Metazoa; phylum Chordata; class Actinopteri; order Syngnathiformes; family Syngnathidae; genus Entelurus; species Entelurus aequoreus. The sequence goes on along the minus strand of NC_084756.1, from coordinate 1,690,544 downwards.
GAGAAACAATTATGCCAAAGTTGGTTTCGTTCGGGTATTAAAACTACGATTGGTCAACAAAAAACGAATTGCTGAATGAAAATCACGCAGTTCGAATATTACAGACGGACACGCAACAACTTCCAACTTCGTTCGACATTTGAAGTTGCACAAAGAAGGGTAAGTTTTGAATGTAAGATAACGTTTATTGGCTAAGTAACATGACTTTTATTTGCTGTGTAGTTAAATCAGTGAGGCTGTAAACTCACTGCTAACGTTATAACATAGACATCTTATAAGGGTACGCAACATTGAGCGCTACTGCCTACTGGCGCAGACGAGACGCGGGAGCCGCCATCTTGGAGTGGTGATCCGCTCCACTCAGTGCAATTCATTTGGCAGGAGCAATGAACTGTCAGAGCATTTATTCATCTTACCTCACTGAATACCACTGATTTTCACGCGTTTTTTTTTGTCATACGTGTAGCTATGATAACGGACACATGTTTTGGCGTTTTTATTATTCATAGTTTGCTTAACAGTAATATAATATTCTTATATGCTATAAGTGACCAGACGTCCGAGATCAAACTGGGAATATAAGCCCAGAGAAGGGGGAAAAAAACGGTCAGCTATTTTTAAGTTGAAGAAACAATATGATTAGATTATATATACATGCGTATATCCTACATAAACAATGTATGAATACATTAGATATCTATATATTTTAGGGACCTATACACTGTAACTCTGTTGCTGCAGCCAGCAGAGAGTTTATTCTGTCTTGACCACTTTGTATTGATATTTTGTATTACATTCTTCCCTTAAATGATAATGTTTACAGTGATTGTTTTATATCTATTTTTTATGTATGTCGCTTTGGATAAAAGCGTTCTGCCAAATACTTAAACATATATAAACACCTGAAAGTCTTTATATCAGCTAAAACCACCAATCTGTTTCACTGGATTCAGAATAAAACCAAATTATGTCTTACCCAACAACGTTAGTATTTGAATATTGTTACTTGAAGACTTATTCTGGTTACAATTATACTGTTAAGAAAGTATTGTCTTATACTTTGCCTAAAATGAGAATGCATCATAATCAGTGGCGGCTGGTGAATTTTGTTTTAGGTGGGGCTGAAAGTTTGTAAACCAAACCCCTGTGGGGGTGTCATCCTCCCCCAGAAGATTTCTTTGTGATTCTCACATACAAATATTGAAGATCTTTGCTCCTTCTCAACTTATGTGGTAATGTTATTTTCATAAAATACAACCAATAGTATGTTAATGTTTGTTTTTGCAAATGTTTATTCTGTAAAAGGAATGAGTTAAATGTTTAAAATTGTTTAAACTATTAAAATGACTGGTTTAATAGTGCTATTATGAATTGCAATGTCAGCACTATTTTTTTTTTTCCTGCAATTTCAAATGCACTTGTTTTAATAAATAAATACAGCGTTTTAAAAGCATACACAATCTGTGTAAAAATATTAGTCTGTGGTTAAAAGGACTTGAAAGGACTCGAAACTCAAAATGCAGGACTTGGGACTTGACTTGAGACTTTCTAATCTTGACTTTGGACTTGACTCGGGACTTGCCTTGTCTTGACTCGGGACTTGACTCGAGACTTGAGGGCAAAGACTTGAGACTTACTTGTGACTTGCAAAGCAATGACTTGGTCCCACCTCTGCTAAGTGCTAAACAACATAAAAAAAAACAATCACTTACTGTACAACCTCTGCTCTCACTGGGATAAAGACTGATGGGATGTTTATATATTCTGGTTAGATGGAAAACCTATCATAATCTACACAAAAGTAGTAATAAAAGTTGCCGCTTGAGCGTTTTGTCTTTCTCACCATCCCTGGGTCTAAGTTGGATGTCAAAGTTGACCAACTTCTCGGTTTACGTCCACAACCTTCTACTACCCAGGTGAGAGGCATGATTTATGATCTAGAATTAACTTTCACAAGTTTAGAAGCGATGCATCACCAGGAGCAGGACACCGGCGAGCATGTCAATATAGCATCATAAGTTAGTTAGCTTCTGTTATGAATGGGCCGCTAAAAATAGTTTGTCAGCGTTAGAGGGCTTTGTCGACGGAATAGAGAAGCCCGAGTTGACTCGGTCATTGTTTGTAATTTACGATGTAGAATGTGTTCTTGTCGGGATATATATTTTCCATTTTTGCATATTTTCAGTATACTGATCTGCTGATATTATATATATTTATATGTAGTAATAATAACTCTTGCAGACGAGTTCATGTCATCAGATCTCCAACAAACGGACAATGCTAAAGGCATTCGAAGCGTAATATTCAAAATAGCTGTCTGAAATTGTCGAGTTTTGGACAATATTTTTCACATAATTTGCAGATTGGAAATATAATTGGATGTGGTTTAACAGATATGATTAAATAATTGTATTCATAGAGCACAATTTGTACACAAGGCAATTCAAAGTGCTTTGCAGAAAATGAAAAGGCAAAAATAAAGATATAAAATCATGATTCAAATTAAAATCAGAAAATACAATCATCATAAAAAACAATCATAATTAATTACATACAGCATAAACCGTAAAGAGAGTAATTTTTTCCATGAAACTATTAAGAGTAGTTAAAATGTGTAAAAAATACAAAACATAATATGACCCCTTTTTTTAGCCTTTTTTTTAACATTATTACAGCGCTAAATGAAGGTGAAAAAATAAGGAATCTTTAAGAAATGTTTAATAAAGTGTAAGAAAATAGTGCCAAATGTGAAAATGTAAACATTAAGAAACCTGAGAAGAACCATTTTTCTACAGGTTTAATGGCAGGAAGTTACAGCTGTTGTAACATGTATTTGGTCTGTTATTCTTAAATATGGAAAATAATTTGTGTTATATGGTAAATATTAAGTAGTTTTTTTATAATGTATTTATTTTATACAGTCCTGCACTTTAGTT
>NC_084756.1:1645108-1677608 GCF_033978785.1 Entelurus aequoreus | reverse complement strand
TGTCATTATTGCTTTATTTTAATGACAAATCTTATTATACATTAAACATGCATTGCTAATTGCAATTAAAGAAGAATTTTGTTATTAAATTAAATAGTGAACATACAAGACTACTTGTCTTTTAGTAGTAAGTAAACAAACAAAGGCTCCTAATTGGCTGCTGACGTATGCAGTAACATATTGTGTCATTTCTCATGCTTTTATTTTGTCAAAATTATTCATCTACTGTTAATATCTGCTTACTTTCTTTTTCAACATGTTCTATTTACACCTCTGTTCAAATGTAATAATCTCTAATTATTCTCTTGTTTCATACTTTACATTAGTTTTGGCTGAAATTACACATTTTGGCATCAATCCGATACCAAGTAGTTACAGGATCATACATTGGTCCTATTCAAAGTTCTCATGTGTCCAGGGACTATTTCCTGAGTTTATAAACAATACAAAAAGACACAATTTTGTGATAATGACAAATGTTTACTATGTATGGCTCTTGTACTTGGTATCATTAGCCGATGTTTGCTTAGATCCAACCATAACATTTGTTTACATTCAGGAGTGCTAGCTTGCTGTTAGCGGTTAGCTATTGTATGCTCCTACGGTGTGTAGTGAAGCATGTTTAGCTATTCCTCGTCCCGCAGCGATGATACTTGTAAGAAACTTACTTTATTTGTTGCCATGGAGGCAAGGCTAAGTGATTTTAGAAGTAGCTAAAGCACCGCAGACTGCGTATGGACATTAGCTAACTAACGGTTAACAAGAGCAAGAGCTAAGCAACTCTTGCGGAGTGGCGTTTCAATGTTTATAACTCTTAACTTTATTGTTTGTTTATAAGCTAAAATAAGTCCATTCTGACTTTTGTGTTGCCACACTGTGTCGCTTGTAAGTACACCGTGCGTGTGCTTTGTTTAACGTGCGCCTCTGCTCTTTTTTCCAGCAATGTCACGATGTGACATTGCTGGAAAAAATAATTACCGGAATATTTCAGAAGCAGCATAGTACCGTTTTTAATTAATTAGTACCGCAGTACTTTATTAATACCGGTATTCCGTACAACCCTAATACACATTGTGAATACAGTATTGTATGCATGCATTTTATTGTATGTGGTGACCGCCACCAGCCAATTAAGTTTTACTGACAGCAGTGGCTCATCCAGTGTACGATACGCTGACAAAGTTTAAACTTTTCTCGAGTCTTTATTCCTCCAATGCTAAATCTTGGACTTATACGTGTATATATTGGCAATCAAATTGTTTTTCTCTTATATATCTTGTTAAAGCAGAACTAAGTAACTTTTCAACCTTCATCAAATATTTTATGACACCTCTGTCATGGCCTGAGGGGGTCTGTATCGGTTTTACTGGCACTTAGTGACTTTGAGGAGGGTGGCAGGAACCCTGGCACACACAACTACAAATGTTTCACTGTACTAACTGGTTCATTGCCAAACCAAGTAGGCACTGATCCAATTAAAAGTAGTTCTTAGGAAAATCATTTTTTATTTTGCCAGACGACGGTAACACTTTTGTCTTACAGTAGAAGGCTAAGCTAGCTACACAACAACTCAAGCCAACAGTTTGTAAAGTAAGTTTGATTTCAATTTTTAGGACTTATGCATATCTCAAATAAACAGCAAATTCCAATAAGTAAGAAAAGTTGGTTTTGCATAATAGGTCCTCTTTAAGAGGCTGTTCACACTGTGTATAAGTACAAGGAAGAAATCAGATTAATGTCTTGAAATTTTTTGAAATAATTAATCTCATTAGGTAAATCATAACTAACTTTAATTATTTAAGAGAACTGCTGTACTGAGAAATCGTGCTATAAAATGAGAACAGGACGTGAACATATATGTTCACTTATTGCTATAAGTGCAAAAGGGATAGGATTAAATAAGCTTTGCTTCTTCGTATTTCTTTTCGGACATTTTGTAAAGAGAAATGAAAAATATGCGATTTATACATGTTCGAAATAAATTTCAACCAACCAATGTTGAATATTTTAATAGCGTAAGTGTAAAAAAAACTGTATGACCACTTTTTTTATATTATGAGAGCCCATTCGACATGAAATAACACCCACGTAGTCACTTATACACCCAGTAATGTTGTCTGAGGCTGGGCCAATCAGTGGACACGATACTGAAAAGTGTGTTTAACTCCGGTCTAGGTGCCAATACTATTGTAGTGTTGATATTTTCACTTCATTTAGCTCCTGCTATGCTTGATTAATTTAGGCTAAACGTATGTGGATTATGCTTAAAAAAATCATCTGAGATGTAGGGAAGCTACAATATTTGAAGCATCATATTGGGATAGTTGGATAATTATTGGTAAAAAAAAACACAAACAAAGATATGGCAAAATAGAACAAAAATTTACAAAACCCAAAACCAGTGAAGTTGGCACGTTGTGTAATTTGTAAAAAAAAAATAAAAAAAAACCATAATACAATGATTTGCGAATCCTTTTCAACATATATTCAATTGAATAGACTGCAAAGACAAAATATTTAATGTTCCAACTGAGAAACTTTTTTTTTGCAACTAATCATTAACTTAGAATTTAATGGCAGCAACACATTGCACACAAGTTGTCACAGGGGCATTTTTACCACTGTGTTACATGGCCTTTCCTTTTAACAACACTCAGTAAATGTTTGGGAACTGGGGTGACCAATTTTCGAAGCTTCTCAGGTGGAATTCTTTCCCATTCTTGCTTGATGTACAGCTTAAGTTGTTCAACAGTCCGGGGGTCTCCGTTGTGGTATTTTAGGGTTCATATTGTGTCACACATTTTCAATGGGAGACAGGTCTGGACTACAGGCAGGCCAGTCTAGTACCAGCACTCTTTTACTACGAAGCCACATTGTTGTAACTTGTGGCTTGGCATTGTCTTGCTGAAATAAGCAGGGGCGTCCATGATAACGTTGCTTGGATGGCAAGATATGTTGCTCCAAAACCTGTATGTACCTTTCAGCATTAATGCTGCCTTCACAGATGTGTAAGTTACCCATTCCTTCAGCACTAATACACCGCATACCATCACAGATGGTGGCTTTTGAACTTTGCGCCTATTACAGTCCGGATGGTTCTTTTCCTCTTTGTTCCGGAGGACACAACGTCCACAGTTTCCAAAAACAATTTGAAATGTGGACTCGTCAGACCAAAGAACACTTTTACACTTTGCATCAGTCCATCTTAGATGAGCTAGGGCCCAGCGAAGCGTTTCTGGGTGTTGTTGATAAATGGCTTTCGCTTTGCATTGTAGAGATTTAACTTGCACTTACAGATGTAGTGACGAACTGTAGTTACTGACAGTGGTTTTCTGAAGTCTTCCTGAGCCCATGTGGTGATATCCTCTAGACACTGATGTCGCTTTTTGATGCAGTACCGCCCGAGGGATCCAAAGTCACGGGCATTCAATGTTGGTTTTCAGCCTTGCTGCTTACGTGCAGTGATTTCTCCAGATTCTCTGAACCTTTTGATGATATTACGGACTGTAAATGGGGAAATCCCTAAATTCCTTGCAATAACTGGTTGAGAAATGTTGTTGTTAAAAAATTTGCTCAGGCATTTGTTCACAAAGTGGTGACTCTCACCCAATCCTTGTTTGTGAATGACTGAACCTTTCATGGAAGCTGCTTTTATACCCAATCATGGCACCCACCTGTTCCCAATTAGCCTGTTCACCTGTGGGATGTTCCAAATAAGTGTTTGATGAGCATTCCTCAACTTTCTCAGTCTTTTTTGCCACTTGTGCCAGCTTTTTTGAAACATGTTGCAGGCATCACATTCCAAATGAGCTAATATTTGCAGAAAATAGCACACTTTTCCAGTTCTAACGTTAAGAATATTGTCTTTGGAGTGTATTCAATTGAATATAGTTTGAAAAGGATTTGCAAATCATTGTATTCTCTTTTTATTCACGATTTACACAACGTGCCAACTTCACTGGTTTTGGGGTTTGTACCTGGAAGGACAAACAAGTCTTTTAAAAGGGTTTAAAAAGCCATTCGACAGTCATGTTTTCCTGGTAAGTCGTCCCCTGAAATGTTTGGTGCCCCACCGTTTTTTCCAAATAAGAACGCCGCAGGAGCGATGCGAACGTGCAACAAATTGAAAAGGAATTGTCACTCGTGCATGGAGAGCACTGAGCTGCAGCTTCACTCGTATCCCTGAAAACAAATCCAAACAACCGCCCCCCCCCCAAACCCCTCAACCCCCCTACCTTTTAAACACAAAGGCGTGGAGTTGATTTCATGCATTTAGTCAGAAGTCAGCAGGAAACTGCACCAAGAGGACACATTTACAGTTGAAAAGCAACAAACTAAGCCTCCCTAATATGCATTAAAGTGTGTCTTTCTTTTGGAAAAAGGGTGCAACCACAAGGTGCATCAAGTTCACCTTAGGGTGACGCACCTGCCTACTTGTCAGGAAACATGATTATTTGACGAGACGCTCATGCCTGTTCATGTACTTTTTGTACTCGGGTAAACTCCCTTTTCCTTCTCCTGTTAGCTAGCCAGGGGGGTCTTAAAAAGGCCACGCCCACCTCTCCAGCGGCTGCTGAGGAGATGACGCAGATAAAAGTGCCAAGAGTTGCACCTTCTTAAAGTAGCAGTAGAGTAGAAAAACAAGTTGCCTGTATATCAAGATTCAAGATTCAAGATGCTTTATTATTGTCCATTCTTTAACATGTACAAGACATATAAGAACTGAAATTTCATTTTCGGGTATATATAAGCTATTATCGGTTATATAGAAGCTATTATCATATATATCTGATTTATGACACCAAAAGACTTCCAAAGTTTGCGTATAAATAGATATGATCAAAATAGTATCAATAATCACTGAGATTACCGAGCCATTTTGGGAGATAATGAGGAAGCCAGATCCCTTCCCCATCAACAACAATGCTAATCAAGCAGACATTGTGAGATCCAACAACGATTACTTTGGAGAAAATTATGATCCAGAACCTTATTTTTTTGAGCCCGAACATAAAGAGGAAGAGCAATAAATGTTAGAAGCCGATTGCTAAACGGATGTAGCTTTATTGTGACACTATAGCTTTAGCAGCATTGCTAGGTGCTAAACATACAAACTAACCATAATAAAACAAACACTTACTGTAATATAGCCACTGTGGCTGGGATGCCGACCGACGGGACACTTACATAATTCCGTTTGGAAGAAGATTCAATCGCTATCTTCCCAAAGTGTTAAAAGAAGTTGCTGCAACTAGCGTCTTTTTGTCTTTTTCGCCATTTTGGGGGATGTGAAAGTGGTCCAGCGTGTCGGTCCATTGCCACATTTGTCCCCTAGCAGGTGAGAGAGGCATGAATTATAATCTAGAATTTACTTTTAGCAAGTTTAAAATGAAGCAGAAGCGGCCGCCGGCACAGTGTGTCAACAATAGCGGCGTACCGCTACTGATCACTGCTATCAATGTGCCACTAAAGTAGTCCGTCTGCGTTAGCGCTTATAATAACAATAACACTCATATTTGGTTCATTTTCTCTCTACATTTTTTTAAAGATATTTACATAGACATTATATATCTCTATAAATGTCCATCATTAAATAGGAAATTGATACAAAAATACCATAAGGAAATAATAAAAAGAAACATGTGCAAGGAATAGCGACAGAAAATAAAAAAAAACCTGAAACAAAAGCATTATATTATAATTTTTATATTTTGTCTTTGATTAAAATTGTCTTACTCTTTTATATTATATTTTGTATTTTAGAAAATGTTCATTGGTACGTAAGGGTAGGAGCAAGACTCTTTGGGTTTGCAGGCTATGTGGCGCTAGAGCATTATTTCAGCCTTTAGATGTATTAGATCTGTCAAAGTTAGCGCGATAACGCGTAAACTATAAGTTCCTTTAACGGCAATCATTTTTTGTAGCGCCCATGCGTGTTGACTCCTTTTTGACCCCTCGGCCCGTTCCGTAGTGTGGGGAAACGTAATGGCGTCCAGTTACTGTTGAGCCGCAAGCGGGAAAATAGCAAGCAGAAATGCACAATAAAAAAACATTATGAAAATCTCAGATTCAAATCCATGGCAAGTCGTTCTCCCGACAATACAAGATTTGATCTTAGATCACCATTAGACAACATTTTTGAATGAAACGCCTGCTGGCGCCTTTGCCGCTTGCAGAGAGGAGGACTTTCACGTCCGCGTTTACATTACTGTTGTGTGTTCCTCAAAACATGTCAAGACACTTCTCATACCAATCACATTCCAGCTTCACAATAATAGTGCTACATCCGGTTTAACTACCAAAACAATGAAAAGTTGTCTTGTGTTACAATCATGCTTTGTCAAAAAGGTTTTGTAATGTAATCTGTGATATTTCTACCTAAATTAATGTTTCATAGCAGATTGAAAAAAGTGTATATTCTTTTACAACCCGTTTTGATTGATAGTCCTCAATTACAGAATCTTTATCAGGCTGAATATTACATTTTATTAATAAATAGAATGTTAAAGCATTGCCACACAGAGATTTACTAACTAATATAAAGAATATCCCAAGCATTTATTCAATCAAAACATGATCATAACATTCATATTTTGTGTTATTAATGTGCGAAACTGGTATCTATATAAACATGGACGTGTAACTCCTCCTCTGAACGCAAGAGGAGTTACAGCAGGAATACAAATTCTGTATTCCTACAAAATACAAACTCTGGCAAGACAGTGACGCACTGCAAGCAAAGTGTTTTATTGTCGTTAGAAGCGTGTTTATGTCCTTTATGTGTTGAGCTGTTTAAAAATAAAGCATAATGTTTAAAAAACATTTTATTGGAGCAAACTAATTGTCCAGTTATGGTCATAAAAACTTGAAAATATATGTCTAGGTTACTCTTATTAATGACGGAAAATTGTACTTATCTGCGATTAATCTTGATTAGGGTTAGAGTTAGACCGAATACACGTTGGGGAGACTATGTGAAGTCAAGTCAATTATATTTACATAGCACTTTTTCTCTAGTAACTCAAAGCGCTTTAATTGGTGAAACCCATTATCTACATTTTTAAACTGCATTTAAACCAGTGTGGGTGGCACTGGGAGCAGGTGAGTAAATTGTCTTGCCCAAGGACACAACAGCTGTGACTAGGATGGCGGAAGTGGGAATCGAACCTGGAACCCTCAAGTTGCTGGCACGGCCGCCCTACCAACCGAGCGATGAATTTGAGTTAACTGTGAACAAACTGCAAATAATCGCGATTAAATATTTTAATCATTTGACAGACCTGAATATATATGTATGTGTTAGAGATGCGCGGTTTGCGGACACAACCGCGGAGTCCGCGGATAATCCGCAGGTCGGGCGGATGCATGACGAAAAAAATGGATTTTAAATAGATTCGGGCGAGTGGCAGTTGAACCAATTCAGAAAAAAAAATACATAGTTAAATGTTGTTACCCACATACGAAAAACGAGCAGCACTCTTTGAAACAGGCAATTATTCATCAGGCACTGCTGCAGCTCTCACGCCAAATTTCTTACCCCCTACAAAAGCCTTACCCCCCATTTACTTCCGGGGCTGCGTCCAATAAAGTCACAAAGTTGCCGGGGGTTAACCGCACGCGACTTCTTCAGATTCCAGCAACTGTCAAAGACAAAGTATCCTTCCAGCAACGGGCAGTCAAAGCCGAAGTGCTATCGATCGCCGTCAATGACGTGAGAGGAAACATGACCACGAAAGTAAATGGGGGGGGGGGGGGGGGGGGGTTTGTAGGGGAAGAAATTTGGCGTGACACAGCACACCACAACACAACAGAGGAAGAAGAAAAAATAAAAAGATAGGAAACGTGGTACGCGACAAACTAAAAAAGGGAATACTAAAGACCAGGGGAAAAAAATAATAGTCAACACTTTCTTAATGGAAATGACAATAATATTATAATAATGATACATAATAATAATAATAATAATAATAACTGGGATTTATATAGCGCTTTTCTAAGTACCCAAAGTCGCTTTACATGTTAAAAACCCATCATTCATTCACACCTGGTGGTGGTAAGCTACTTTCGTAGCCACAGCTGCCCTGGGGTAGACTGACGGAAGCGTGGCTGCCAATTTGCGCCTACGGCCCTCCGACCACCACCTATCATTCGTTCAACATTCATTCACCAGTGTGAGCGGCACCGGGGGCAAGGGTGAAGTGTCCTGCCCAAGGACACAACGGCATGGTAAGAGGTGGGGAGCGAACCTGCAACCCTCAGGTTTCTGACACGGGCGCTCTACCCACTACGCCATGCGCCCCTAATATTATCACGCATTAATATCTCTTAGCCTCTAATGCGTGGCCAAGAGATATTAATGCGTGGCACGCATTGAATGTCTCTGCTGCATTGGATCAGTCTCCTTTCTTTAACAGAAATGCCTTGCATCGTCTATATTAGATATATAACAACGGGTGGGTGGCGGGCGGTTGTGGTTTTGATCAAATGTTAGTTCGGGTGGGATGGCGGGTGGATGACGACTTTTGTGATGCGGTTGCCGATGAAATAATTGCCTATCTGCGCATCTCTAGTGTGTATGTATATACAAAACACAAAACCAGTGAATTTGGCATGTTGTGTAAATGGTAAATAAAAACAGAATACAATGATTTGCAAATCATTTTCAACCTATGTTCAATTGAATAGACTGGTAAACTTTGTTATTTTTGCAAATATTAGCTAATTTGGAATTTGATGCCTGCAACATGTTTCAAAAAAGCTGGCACAAGTGGCAAAAAACACTGAGAAAGTTGAGGAATGCTCATCAAACACTTATTTGGAACATTCCATAGGTGAACAGGCTAATTGGGAACAGGTGGGTGTCATGGTTGGGTATAAAAGCAGCTTCCATGAAATGTTCAGTCATTCACAAACAAGGATGGGGCGAGGTTCACCACTTTGTGAACAAATGCGAGAGCAAATTGTCCAACAGTTTGAGAACAACATTTCTCAACGAGCTAATGCAAGGAATTTAGGGATTTCACCATCCACGGTCCGTAATATCCTCAAAAGGTTCAGAAAATCTGGAAAAATCACGGCACGTAAGCGGCAAAGCCGAAAACCAAAATTGAATGCCCGTGACCTTTCGATTCCTCAGGCGGAACTGCATCAAAAAGCGAAATCAGTGTGTAGAGGATATCACCACATGGGCTCAGGAACACTTCAGAAAACCACTGTCAGTAACTACAGTTCATCGCTACATCTGTAAGTGCAAGTTAAAATTCAGTGACGTGCTGTGAGGTTCATGGCTGGTGAGACACTGTCTTCATCACAGTCAGATTTACAAACATATGAACCCTAAAGAGTACCTTATTCACCATTTGATTGGCAGCAGTTAACGGGTTATGTTTAAAAGCTCATACCAGCATTTTCCCTGCTTGGCACTCAGCATCAAGGGTTGGAATTGGGGGTTAAATCACCAAAAATTATTCCAGGGCGCGGCGCTGCTGCTGCCCACTGCTCCCCTCACCTCCCAGGGGGTGATCAAGGGGATGGGTCAAATGCAGAGGGCAAATTTCACCACACCTAGTGTGTGTGAAAATCATTGGTCCCTGTCTCGATGGAGATCTTCCTTTAATTATTACCTCCTGCTTCGATTGAAAGTCCAGTTTAGAAAACTGTTCTGCCCTCACTAGATGTGTTGAGGTTATACAGCTTGGCAGACAGCTAACAACCAATCCAGGACGTTCTAATAAAGTTGCAAAGCAGATTAATCCATGTAGGCTCTTTATTGTTGTTGATCTTGATTTGTCTTGCACTGGACTTTTATTTATTTTTTTGTAAAACTGAAATACACACAATGTCAATGTATAAGCTATATGATTCAATCAACACACTGAAATACAATACACAATATGTAAACATCAGCTCCACACAAATACATAGCACCACCATCAAACAAACACTGCTGAGTGTTGAAACTATTTCTATGGTGGAAATACACGACCGGCAGCCATTTTAAGTCCTCAAACATCCATTAAATTAGTGCACAAAATCGTTTTTCAATACACATCTTACTATCAAATTTAACCACTTTCCATCCATCCATTTTCTACCGCTTGTCCCTTTTGGGGTCGCGGGGGGCGCTGGAGCCCCGGACAAGTCGCCACCTCATCGCAGGGCCAACACTTTCCACCTTCATATTGAGCCACATAAACAAGTTAAACAGTTTACTTACAGACTTATCTTTCCAAGGCTTGTAAGAGGTAACACAACTTGTCTACTTCTTGTTGTCTCATGAACTGAACTAACATCGTAAACCGGAAGTGCCCGAACTGATGACACGCAGTATTTTCCCATCGCCACAAGGTGTCAGTAATAGTCCACAATCAAACGGGCATAACAAAAACTGTTTTATTTTAGATATGTAATCCTCCATGTTAAAAGTCCAGGCAAGAGAAAAAATAAACGATCGCTAACTGTTGCTGCTTGTTGTCACTTATTCTGCAGCCGAGTGTCGCAAAAATGACCTGGGATCACTACCGCCCTCTACCACCATGAGGCGGGATTACTGCGAGCCTCAGCCAGTGCGTCTTCGCAGCCGTTTTATGATTGCTCAGCACAAGAAATACGTTACACACATACAGTTGTTGACAAAATACACTGTACATTATATACCTCAGCTAACTAAACTATGGAAATGTATGATATAATTCATATAACAATACGGTCTAACTGCACAGCAGGCCAGCAGTTAGCCGAGTCCGCAATCCATGGTGAGGCTCAACTGGCTGCTGATCACCGCAAGTCTCTTCTCAATATTTGAAGGGCAAATGTGAAAATTTAGCGATTTTGAATAAAAAATAATCTAAAACTGGTGAAGTTAAATGGAAAATAACTTAATAGTATAATCACTGGATACATATAACAATTTAATATTTTTTTTTTCTTTTTACATTTTTTTTCTTTCCATGATGACACGTGAGGCCCCGCCTCACCTGCCTCCCCTGACTGCACGTCACTGTTAAAACTATACTATGCAAAGCCAAAGCCATTTATAAGCAACACCCAGAAACGCTTCACTGGGCCCGCGCTTATCTAAGATGGACTGATGCAAAGTGGAAAAGTGTTCTGTGGTTTTTATTCATAGCTGTGTATGTAGAAGTGGCTGGTTGCATCAGCTCTGCTCTTTTTAATGTCTTTAATGTCCTTTGTGTTCTTTGATGTTTGATGTTTCCCTCTGACACACATGTAAGAGGGATGTGTGCTATGAGTTGTTTTTTCCTTTAGCCTCAGTCTGGACCGCCTCTCCAGGGGCCCAGGTTTAGACCGATTTTTTTTTTCTCACCCCCCATTGTTTACCTGTATCTCACCTTTTTTGTAAGGGGCACCGGAAGTTGGCAGACCCGTCAGTGATCCTGTTCTGTCTCCCTGTAATGTGTGTCTGCTCTTGAATGGGATTGTGCTGAAAATTTAAATTTCTCCTTGGGGATTAATAAAGTATTTCTGATTTTGATTTTTATACTGTATATGTATGTATGTAGATGAATATATATATGTATGTATGTGTGTGTGTGTGTGTGTGTGTGTGTGTGTATATATATATATGTGGGCGTGCGTGCGTGTGTGTGTGTTTGTATGTATGTCATTAAAAAGTATTAAATTAGATGTGCTGTAACACTGTTTAAGGTAGTTTTATCATGCAAATATCTCCAGAATACAAAACCTAAGAAATGGACCATTATGAATCTTTCCATCCAAACTTTGCGTTCAAGTGAGACTCTGTGTCATGGTCAGGTGTGTAGCTTTTTTCGGCTTCAAGTGAGACAAAACTCGCCAAAAAAAAAGTGCACCTGGATGCGTGGTTCTCTAACCATGTTCGCGCTCAATGTTTTAATGCGCGGCAGAATTCCAGGCGAGTTGCAACACGACGGCCTCGTCAACAGTGGCAGACGGCTCAAAAACATGCCCCGACGCGAGCTGCAAACGCTGAGTTTCAAAGTCAGGCTGGATTTAACTTCTGCAGCCTTTAGTCCCTTTTAAACATGTAGTCATGCACTTGAAAAAATAAAATAAAAACATCTATGTGAGCTGATTTACATAAAGAGCAGTCCGTTTTGTCAAGTAGCATTCGTGGGTAATGAAAGCAGAGATTTTATCAGGCGAGATTATTATAATTTCCATAAACAGGGAAGGTTGGGAGAGTACTGCAGTATACAAGTACTTCTACTCCCTCGTCCTCTCAGCTGTGATACGACAACACAGCTATTTTTATTTACATATATTCATTAAAGTCTCCTGTTTTTCTTCTGTGTAATTCATGTAAAGCGTCTTTGAGTACTTAGAAAAGCGCTATATAAATTGAATGTACAGTATCATCAATTCATCTATTTTCTACTGCTTGTCTCTTACGGGGTCGCGGGGCTGCCGGAGCCTATCCCGGCTGCATACGGGCGGAAGGCAGGGTACACCCTGGACAAGTCGCCACCTCATCATAGGGCCAACACAGATAGACAGACAACATTCACACACTAGGGCCAATTTAGTGTATTATTATTATTATTATTAATTTTATTATTAGAGACTCATTTTCAATTCTTTAAAAAGTTGTTATTTTAGGAGGAAATCATTTTTATGGGAATAGTTGTTGTTGTATAATGAGAATAAAATAGTGTAGTTATGCTACAATATAGCGCAAATAGTACAAAACCCAAAACTAGTGAAGTTGGCACATTGTGTAAATGGTAAATAACAACAGAATACAATGATTTGCTAATACTTTTCAACTTATATTGAATTGAATAGATTGCAAAGACAAGATATTTAATGTTCCAACTGAGAAACACGTTTTTTTTTTGGCAAATAATCATTAACTTACAATTTAATGGCAGCAACACATTGCAAAAAAGTTGTCACAGGGGCATTTTTACCACTGTGTTACATGGCCTTTCCTTAACAACACTCAGTAAACGTTTGGAAACTGAGGAGACACATTTTTGAAGCTTTTCAGGTGGAATTATTTCTCATTCTTGCTTGATGTACAGCTTAAGTTGTTCAACAGTCCGGGGTCTCCGTTGTGGTATTTTAGGCTTCATAATGCGCCACACATTTTCAATGGGAGACAGAACTGGACTACAGGCAGGCCAGTCTAGTACCCGCACTCTTTAACTATGACGCCACGCTGTTGTACCACGTGACTTGGCATTGTCTTGCAGAAATAAGCAGGTCACATATGTTACTTTAAAACCTGTATGTACCTTTCAGCATTAATGGCGCCTTCACAGATGTGTAAGTTATCCATACCATCACAGATGCTGGCTTTTCAACTTTGCGCCTAGATCCAGAGGACACAACGTCCAGTTTCCAAAAACAATTTGAAATGTGGACTCGTCAGACCACAGAACACTTTTCCACTTCGCATCAGTCCATCTTAGATGAGCTCAAGCCCAGCAAAGCCGGCGGTGTTTCTGGGTGTTGTTGATAAAAGGCTTTTCGCTTTGCATAGTAGAGTTTTAACTTGCACTTACAGATGTAGCGACCAACTTTAGTTACTGACAGTGGTTTTCTGAAGTGTTCCTGAGCCCATGTGGAGATATCCTTTACACCCTGATGTCGCTTTTTATGCAGTACCGCCTGAGGGATCGAAAGTCAAGGCTTGCCATTTACGTGCAGTGATTTCTCCAGATTCTCTAAACCTTTTGATGATATTACGGAGCATAGATGGTGAAATCCCTAAGTTCCTTGCAATAGCTTGTTGAGAAATGTTGTTCTTAAACGGTTGGACAATTTGCTCACGCATTTGTTGACAAAGTGGTGACCCTCGCCCCATCCTTGTTTGTGAATGACTGAGCATTTCATGGAAGCTGCTTTTATACCCAATTATGGCACACACCTGTTCCCAATTATCCTGTTCACCTGTGGGATGTTCCAAATAAGTGTTTGATGAGCATTCCTCAACTTTCTCAGTGTTGTTTGCCACTTGTGCCAGCTTTTTTGAAACATGTTGCAGGCATCAAATTCCAAATTAGCTAATATTTGCAAAAATAACAAGTTTACCAGTCTATTCAATTGAACATAGGTTGAAAATGATTTGCAAATCATTGTATTCTGTTTTTATTTACCATTTACACAACATGCCAAATTCACTGGTTTGTGTTTTGTATATACATACACACTAGAGATGCGCAGATAGGCAATTATTTCATCGGCAACCGCATCACAAAGTCGTCATCCACCCGAACTAACATTTTATCAAAACCACAACCGCCCGCCACCCACCCGTTGTTATATATCTAATATAGACGATGCCACTTGTGCCAGTTTTTTCAAAACATGTTGCAGGCATCAAATTCCAAATAGGTTAATATTTGCAAAAAATAAAGTTTCTCAGTTCAAACGTTAAGTGTCTTGTTTTTGCAGTCTATTCAATTGAATATAGGTTGAAAAGGATTTGCAAATCATTGTCTCCAGCACCTCCCGCGACCCCGAAAGACACACGCGGTAGAAAATGGATGGATGGATGTGTTGTGTTTTTATTTACGATTTACACAACGTGCCAACTTCACTGGTTTTGGGGTCTGTACAACAAAGTTAGTAACTAAGTGACATTTATTTGTATAGCACCTTTCACAGACGGAAAAAAGTTAAGATATCAGAATCTAATATAGAAGGGCAAAATAAGAAATAAAAGCACAATATAAAAACACAGTGGGAATAAACAATATAAAAACAAAATGAAAGGCAACATCATAACAGCCCAAGAGGAGCTAGTTACAAGCCTGAACACAAACAAGTCTTCAGATTGCTTTTGAGTCAAGTTGTTGTTGTTTTTTTTAGCATATTATCAAGTTAAAATATTCAGATAATAAAATTACTTTTTTTTTTTAAATGAGCACTCTCAACTTTTTTGCCAATAAACTACACATTATTTTCTTATATTCTGTTTTTTACAGTGTGGCCCGAATACTACTTTGTGTACCATAGTAATCATGAATATGACAAGTCATTATATAGACACAAACACACAATCATGAACATGACAAGTCATTATATAGACACAAACACACAGTAGGGAAGGGTGGCCGTGCAACTATTTGGGTGTGGAATGGCTTCCAGGCACGAGGAGGGTGGGGGTTTGGGGGGGGGCAGGGTCTGGCCCTGTTGCTGCCACGCCATTGGTGGGAACGTGGGACAAAAAAGCCCGCACCTGGCGCAGGTAAACAGACGTCCTCCAGGATTTACTGCAGCACAGACGCGGACTCGTCCAAAGCGAGGCTCTTTGTTTGGAGCAATGTTATCTGTTACTTTCCTTGCCAGTTACTGTTAGGTGTAGCGTGGTGTCAGGCAGGTGAGTTGAGGTCGTCCTCTTTGGACTGTCTTGCAGGTCTCTTCGCGGTTTAGCCATATCTGTGCTTGCTCACGGAAGAGTCCAGAAAGGTGGGAAAGAAAACTTGCCATGCCCTCACCTGCCTGCCAGTGGTTGTTTTGATGCGTCTGACGGGCCTGAGGCTTCCCTTCCGCTGCACGGATTTAGTATTTTTGTTACAGCTGTGTGAGACCTCCTTGTATTCTATCCTTCATTCCACCGGAGTCTGTCTATTTCTACTAATCAGATTTCAGTGGCTTGAAGAGTAAGATACATGGAACTTGTCGTCTGGACCCCGTTTTCTTCTTGGTTTTACAGATCGTGCTTTCATCTCTGGTGCACAATAAAATACCTGCAGCAGTTCTGCACAAGCAAACACATCCAAACCACCTCCATCTTTACTGCATGGGTTGTACCAATAAGATCATTGCCTTATTTACTGGCTAATTAAGGGAAAAATGCCCTAATGTTCCTAAAAACACCTTTAATTGGATCCGTCAATTATGCCCGACCCCTTCAAAAAACTACTTTTTTGTTAGTTGTCCTTCCCCAGCAGGCACAAGACATTGATACAACATTGATTATTCATATGTTTTTTAAACAACGTTGCAAAATCTTTGTATTTGTAAATTGAGTTGATGAACGAGGTTGGATCCACGCTGTTGTTTGGGAAATGACCAAATTTTAATGGTCAAATCAACGTCACGACCTGACATTGAATAAACGTTGTCAAAAAGTATGTTGTTTCAACATTGTATTTGTATTGTAGAATACTGGTTGGGAAATGACAACATTTCAATGGTCAAATCAACGTCAGAACTCAACATTGAAAAAAAATTGTTGTTAAAAAAGTATGTTGTTTCAATGTTGTATTTGTGTTGTAGAATATTGGTTGGAAAATACCAAGATTCAATGGTCAAATCAACGTCACAACCTGACATCGTCACAACCTGACATTGAATACACGTCGTCAAAAGTTAAAGTTAAAGTACCAATGATTGTCACACACACACTAGGTGCGGTGAAATTTGTCCTCTGCATTTGACCCATCCCCTTGTTCACCCCCTGGGAGGTTAGGGCAGCAGCGGGCAGCAGCGGTGCCACGCCCGGGAATCATTTTTGGTGATTCAACCCCCAATTCCAACCCTTGATGCTGAGTGCCAAGCAGGGAGGTAATGGGTCCCATTTTTATAGTCTTTGGTATTACTTTGAACTCACAACCTACCGATCTCAGGGCAGACACTCTAACCACTGAATGTTGTTTCAATGTTGTTTTCGTAATATAGAATATTGGTTGGAAAATTACCCAAATTCAAATGGTCAAATCAACGTCACAACCTGACATTGGATAAACGTCATCAAAAAGTATGTTGTTTCAATGTTGTTTGTGTTGTAGAATTTTTGTTGGTAAATGACCCAATTTCAATGGTCAAATCAACTTCAGAACCCAACATTGAAGAAATGTTAAAAAGTATGTTGTTTCAACATTGTATTTGTGTTGTAGAATATTGGTTTGGAAATTACCAAATTTCAATGGTCAAATCAATGTCAGAACCCAACATTGAATAGACGTTGTTAAAAAAGTATGTTGTTTGAACGTTGTATTTGTGTTGTAGAATATTGGTTGGCAAAAAATGTCAATGGTCAAATCAAGGTCAGACCCCAACATTGATTAAACGTCAAAAAAGATGTTGTTCTAACGTTATGTTTGAGTTGCTCAACATCAGGACCTAATTCAACAAGTTCTCAACGTTGTTTCAATGTCTTGTGCCTGCTGGGACAGACCAACAGCAATAACAGCCCATTTCAACATTGTGACAGTGTTTATTAATGCCACACCCTTCTTTCTTTATTCACGAAATATCAATTAGACCGAATATTACTCACAATTGCACGCATACCGTATTTCCTTGAATTGCCGCCGGGTATATAGTATGCCCCTGCCTAGAATTACCGCCGGGTCAAACTCGTTTCTCAAAATAATTAGAGCATGCTTAGCATTACCGCCGGGTCAGAATTACAGCCGGGTCAAACTCGTTTCGCAAAATATTATTTTTATTAGCGCATGTCTAGAATTACAGACGGGTCAAACTCGTTTCGCAAAATAATTAGCATATGCCTAGAATTTCCGCCGGGTCAAACTCGTCACGTCACGAGTGACACTTCACCTGTCATCATTTTCAAAATGGAGGAGGCTGATTTAAATAATTTAAAATCACATAAAGGGAAGAAGATAAAGAGCTATTCAGTAGGATTTAAGGTCCAAGCTATTGAATATGCTAAAAAGAACAGTAAGCAGCTATGTTTTATTAATATACCGTAGCTGCGTGTGTCAAATATGAGTCATTAAATGACTCCCGCCTCCTGGTGGTAGAGGGCGCTAGTGATCCTTCTTGCGACTACTCGGCTGCAGAAGAAGTGACAACTAGCAGCAACAGTTAGCACCGATCGTTTATTTTTTCCTCTCGCTTGCACTTTCAACATGGAGGATTACATATCTGAAATAAAACAGTTTTCTAAACTGGACTTTCAATCGAAGCAGGAGGTAATAATTAAAGGAAGATCATCGAGACAAAGAGACTTTAAAAACTGAAGAAAGATAAGGAAGACTTCTATAAACAAGTTATCAATGCTTTTGTTCAGAAGGAGCTGCGCATGGACTTCATTTATAAGTAAAGGTAAGACCATAACGTTTTTTTATTAAATGTGCTTTTCATGATGGTATCCTTACATCACACTCAAATTTATAAGCGCAGGCCTAAATTTACCGCATGCCATTGGTTATCGCCGGAGTGAGAAGAGGGTTTTAAAATAATTAGTGCATGCTTACATTTACCGCATGCCTTTGGTAAGCGCCGCAGTGAGAAGAGGTTTTAAATTAATTACCGCCCCGGCGCTAATTCAAGGAAATACGGTATGTCCCCAAAAAGCCCTCGCCCTGTACGTTTCCTCCAACAATTTGACATTTTTCCTTTATTTCCGCACCAAACAACTTTTGTCCCACATTTTGTTTTCAACTCACCCTCTGGGAGACACTTCAGAGACCTCATTAGCATGGGATAGTCCCCACAGCGCCCTAATTGGCGCTGAACAGGCCGCTGCAAGACATCTAGCCCTGAATCACTTCTAAAATATCACCACGTCTTTTTGGTGGCTGGGAAACAAACAAACAAAACGGCATTAAGAGCAGAGAGTCATTGAGAGCGACCGCAGTGCAATAAATGTGCCGCAAGAGCAAGGTTTATTTCAGTCTATTTAATACACGGAGCAATGAAATTGTGAAATGTTTACAAGACACCCAGAGCATAAATGCACGATAGAACACATTCACTTTGTTAAAGATGAGAGGAAAAATTGTCCTTTGGATAGCATACAGTCATGGAGCTATTACTATAACTCAAGTTGTCCTTTTTTCTCTCTCGTGATGTGTGCTGCCCCCTGCTGCTCATCAGACAGAAAGCATTTTAGCATGTGGCCAGGGTTGGAGGGCCATATTCTGGGCCCCCATTCACAAGACACCTAAAGGGCCCCCCCCCCCCCCCATCCCACCCTAAACCCAAAGTTGCTGCCCCAATACACACACACACTCACTTACGTGGTATGCTTACATGCATTAAAAAACAAATAATTGAATGTTAAAACCAGCTTTTTAAAAGAAAGAACACCGTTTTGAGTTTTTAAAGATGGGATTAAGAACATATCTCAATAACCTTCCCAAACAATAAAAAAAAAAACATTTTTGTGTTTGTTTTTATTTTTTACAGGAAAACGCCAACAAATTCATCATAAAATGACCAGGACATTAATTTAAATAACCATATAAGCTGTCATTAATATGATTTTAAATTTGTCTTTTTGTTTCCTTTCTTTTAGAGCAGGGATGTAACATCAAGTGTGTGTGTGTGTGTGTGTGTGTGTGTGTGTGTGTGTGTGTGTGTGTGTGTGTGTGTGTGTGTGTGTGTGTGTGTGTGTGTGTGTGTGTGTGTGTGTGTGTGTGTGTGTGTGTGTGTGTGTGTGTGTGTGTGTGTGTGTGTGTGTGTATACAGTTGTGCTCATAAGTTTACATACCTTGGGAAAATGTATGATTTTTTGGCCATTCTTCAGATGAGTGATAAAACAAAAACCTTTCTTCCACTCAGGCTTAATGGTTGTGTGAAGCTATTTGGCAAACAACTGTGTTTACTCTTTTCAAATCAAAATGACAAAAGAAAATACCCAAATGACCCTGATCAAAAGTTTACATACCCCAGTGACTTTGATATGATAACATGCACAAAAGTTGACACAAACAGGTTTGAATGGCTAATCAAGGTTCCATTCCTCACCTGTGACATGTTTGTTTGTAATTAATGTGTGTGTATAAAAGGTCAGTGAGTTTCTGGGCTTCTGACAGACCATTGCATCTTTCATCCAGTGCTGCACAGATGTTTCTGGATTCTGAGTCATGGGGAAGGCAAAATAACTGTCAAAAGATCTGCGAGGAAAGGTAATTGAACTGCATAAAACAGGAAAGGGGTATAAAAAGATATCCAAGGAATTGAGAATGCCAATCAGCAGTGTTCAAATGCTGATTAAGAAGTGGAAAATTAGGGATTCAGGTAGACCAGCAAAGATTTCAGCCACAACTGCCAGGAAAATTGTTCGAGATGCAAAGAAAAATCCACAAATAACTTCAGCTGAAATACAGGACTCTCTGAAAAATTGTGGTGTGGCTGTTTCAAGATGCACAATAAGGAGGCACTTGAAGAAAAATGGGCTGCATGGTCGAGTCGCCAGAAGAAAGCCATTTCTGCGCAAATGTCACAAAGTATCCCACTTACATTACACCAAACAGCACAGAGACAAGCCTCAAAACTTCTGGAACAAAGTAATTTGGAGTGATATAAATGTATATGTATAACGAATAAATGTATATGTATATATGAATATAAATGCATAAGGATTAAGGATTTGCCCAATGATAATACATAATTGCCTCTGTATTTTATTATATACTTTTTAAGTCAATCAATCAATCAAGCAATGTTTATTTATATAGCCCTAAATCACAAGTGTCTCAAAGGGCTGTACTTACGTTGTAAAAAAAACAAAACTACATTTTGCAGTGAAAAATTTTGCAGCTCAGTCGCCAGAATATTACCGTAAAATTGACAGTGTTTTTTTTTTAATGCATATTACTTCAAATGTAAAAAAAAACTACCACATTTTTTTTTTAATAGAATTTAAAGTTGTATTACTGCAAATGGAAAAAGTTTTTTTACAGTACAATTCTGGTAAGGGTGAGGGATAACTTGCTTTAAAAACATAATTTGCGCAAGATATTTAAGTATTTATTTTTATTACGACCTATATATGTATATTATTTGTTGCATTTGTATGTTATTTTCAGATGTAAAAGATATGCAATTAGGTATTTTTTTTTCTGTCGAAATGGAAAGAATGAATACATTTAGTAAGAAAGTACTTTATTGATGCATATTATTTCCAGCCTTTCCATCCATATAAAATGAAGTGGCCCCTGAACCTGGAAATTATCACCCTTGCTTTAGAGTAGCGATAAGATGTTACACGTAGAATTATCATCAATGGATAATTCAAATAATAATAGATAATTTTAAAATGATAAGTATATTATTATTAGTGCATTTCCTATAGTAGTTAAGTCCACCCCTGTCTTTGAAACTAGAAAACTCTGTTTCTAACTTTCATTGAGGGTCCTTGACGGCATCACAGTTATGGGCATTTGGATGCAAAAGTAAAACTTGCATCTAAATTCCCCCCATGCTGCCACAAATAGATTGACATTTGTATTATAATTACATTATTATTAGTGCATCTCCTATAGGAGTTAAGTACCCCCGTGTCTTTGAAACTAGAAAAGTCTGTTTCTAACTTTAATTGAGGGTCCTTGACTGCATCACAGTTATGGGCATTTAGATGCAAAAGTAAAACTTGCATGTAAGTTCCCCCCATGCTGCCACAAATAGATTAACATTTTAATTATAATTACATAATTACTAGTGCATCTCCTATAGGAGTTAAGTCCACCCCTGTCTTTGAAACTAGAAAAGTCTGTTTCTAACTTTCATTGAGGGTCCTTGGCGGCATCACAGTTATGGGCATTTGGATGCAAAAGTAAAACTTGCATCTAAATTCCCCCCATGCTGCCACAAATAGATTGACATTTTTATTATAATTACATTATTATTAGTGCATCTCCTATAGGAGTTAAGTCCACCTGTGTCTTTGAAACTAGAAAAGTCTGTTTCTAACTTCAATTGAGGGTCCTTGACGGCATCACAGTTATGGGCATTTGGATGCAAAAGTAAAACTTGCATCTAAATTCCCCCCATGCTGCCACAAATAGATTGACATTTGTATTATAATTACATTATTATTAGTGCATCTCCTATAGGAGTTAAGTACCCCCGTGTCTTTGAAACTAGAAAAGTCTGTTTCTAACTTTAATTGAGGGTCCTTGACTGCATCACAGTTATGGGCATTTAGATGCAAAAGTAAAACTTGCATGTAAGTTCCCCCCATGCTGCCACAAATAGATTAACATTTTAATTATAATTACATAATTACTAGTGCATCTCCTATAGGAGTTAAGTCCACCCCTGTCTTTGAAACTAGAAAAGTCTGTTTCTAACTTTCATTGAGGGTCCTTGGCGGCATCACAGTTATGGGCATTTGGATGCAAAAGTAAAACTTGCATCTAAATTCCCCCCATGCTGCCACAAATAGATTGACATTTTTATTATAATTACATTATTATTAGTGCATCTCCTATAGGAGTTAAGTCCACCTGTGTCTTTGAAACTAGAAAAGTCTGTTTCTAACTTCAATTGAGGGTCCTTGACTGCATCACAGTTATGGGCATTTAGATGCAAAAATAAAACTTGCATGTAAGTTCCCCCCATGCTGCCACAAATAGATTAACATTTTAATTATAATTACATAATTATTAGTGCATCTCCTATAAGAGTTAAGTCCACCCCTGTCTTTGAAACTAGAAAAGTCTGTTTCTAACTTTAATTGAGGGCCCAGTTATGGGCATTTAGATGCAAAAGTAAAACTGCACGTAAGTTCCCCCCGCCCCCATACTGCCAGAAATAGATATATTTTTACCTTTCGCCTCATCCTTGTTCGGGCTGGGTGTGAATGTTTAAAGGTGAGCTTTGATGGTGTTATGACGTCTGTGTCCTATGCTAGGTTTACTTTCGAGAAGTGACCTAGGTAGTCCTTCTTGATTTGATTTATGCAACGTTATAATTGAACTTCCACGGCTATATTAGTTTTAAGTTTGTACAAAATTCTGGTCACTAGAGAGTGGAAAGAGTGGTCGCTCCCTCCTTGATGAAATTGGACTGCACGGCGCACCGAAGTCGGCCGTTCACCTTCCTGTTGGACGCGATGATGACGACCGGGCTCAGCGCGCAATACAGCGAAGAGAAGAATATACGCAGGTCGGAAAAAAGCGACTTGCTCATGGTTTTTCTCACTGTGAGGGTGTACACCCAGATTCCGTTGTCCACGCCGTAGAGGACCACGTACAAAGTCACCAGGGCCACCACGGCTTTGGCCGCCCGCCGCTCCGAGCTGCCGCCACCGCCTCTTCCTCCGCCTGCGCCGCGAAGGCCCTTGAGCTGCTGGCTGTGCTTGTAAAGGAAGTGCAGGATGATGAGGCTGGCGAGCGTCATGAGCATCATGGGCACCACGTCTCTGCCCACCTGCGCTGCCCCGTTGGCCTCTTTGGAGAGCTTGGAGGGGAAGTTGACGTAGCAGAACTGCACATTGATGCCGTGGTTGGCGGACAGCGACACGTTCTTGGCGCTGAGGGAGAAGAGAACGGCGGCCGAGGTCATGCACATGTTGATCAGCCAGAGGGCCAGGAACACCACCCACAAGTAGCGGCCCAGCAAAGATCGGAAGGATGCCCAGCGTGACCCTGGAGGGGCGATGCTCAGGCACTGGTAGGTGCTGAGGACGAAGGTGAGCCAGATGGAGAGCGAGCGGGACGTCCGGTAGACAAAGATGACACCCTTGCAGGCGGCCTCGCTGAAGATGTCGGCCAGGCGGAGGGACGCCAGCGTCTCCAGCAGGCAACGCACGGCCACAACCACCAGGTTGACGCAAGCCAAGTGCAGCACAATGGCATCAGCGGCGAGGAGGCGCTTGTCCCTGTGCAAGACAGAGAGGAAGGCCACGACGATGGCGGTGTTGCCAGGGATGCCCACCACAGTCAGGGATAAATACATCATCCCACGCACAAACTCCTCCGACGGCATTCTTGGGCGAGTGCAGACAAGAGTCCATCAAGTTGGAAGTGCCAGTGTGTCCCAGCCTCGCCTGAAGGAGCTCCGACACTCGTCTTCTTATACTTTCATGACGCCATTGTTTGCTCTCCACGCTCCATTGACTCCACACACTTGACTCCAATTACTGCACATCAGTCCAGATGGCTGCCTCCGTCCCCGCAGAGATGCCAACTGACACCGTGACAATTAATTTGTTGGCAGCAAATCATTTGGTAGAAAGGCCAGAACGCTCTCTTCTTTCGGTGGAAGACGGTTGTTTAATAGGTCAATAAATAATTGTGTGAATGTCCAACATTTTCACATACAAGACTTTATACCAAAAAAACATCTATTTATTATTATTATTATTAGTAGTAGTAGTAGTAGTAATAGTATTGTGTGAATATCCAAGTATTCACACATATAAGATTATACACCAAAAAACATCTATTTATCATTATCATCATTATTATTATTATTAGTAGCAGTAGTATTATTGGTATTAGTATTGTGTGAATGTCCAATCATTAACACATATAAGATTCTACAACCAAAAAAAATCTATTTAGTATTGTTATTATTGTGTGAATGTCCAAGCATTCCCACATGTAAGATTCTACACCAAAAAACATCTATTTATTAGTATCATTATTATTAGTAGTATTAGTAGTAGTATTAGTATTAATATTATTAGTATTATTATAGAGCGAATGTCCAAACATTCACACATATAAAATTATACACCAAAAAACATATTTATTTTCATTAGTAGTAGTATTAGTATTGTATGAATGTCCAAGCATTCACACAGTTAAAATTCTACACCAAAAACATCATGTATTTATTATTATTATTATTATTATTATTACTATTGTGTGAATGTCCAATCATTCACACAATTAAAATTCTACACCAAAAAAACATCTATTTATTATTATTATTATTAGTAGTAGTAGTAATGTGTGAATGTCCAAGCATTCACACGATACAATTCTACACCAAAAACCATTTATGTATTATTAGTATCTGTGGAAGTCGCTTCCTAGCAGCTCCACTGGAGACACGGCACAAGAGCCAAGCGTGCAGGTTTAACAAAGTTGTAATGGTTGTCACAAGATTTTCAAAAATGTCTTTCCGCATGTCGTGACGTTGCCGTCACTCCCAATCCTCTCTCCTCCTCCGCTCCCGGCTGCTTACTGTTAAATACAACAGATGATTAGATTAACACGTACCACCTGTGAAATCTAATCACCTGCCAGCTGTGTCTCGCTGTCCCGCACATCCCCTAGCTGATGGTATTCCGCCCTCGACACCATTGCCAGAGGCGGTGACCTTTGCTCCTGCAGGCGCGCTAGACGCACTTCCCTCCACAGTATCATTATTATTATTATTATTATTATTGTGTGAATGTCAAATAATTCTCACATATAAGATTCTACACCAAAAAAAAATCTTATTATTATTAGTAGTAGTAGTAGTAGTATTTGTATTATTATTGTTATTGTTTGAATGTCCAAGCATTCACACATATAAGATTCTGAAAAATTCTATAACATTTTGTGAAAAATTCCTAGTTTGTGAACCCGTTCTCAAACAATGGCAATAAAACTATTCTGATTCTGATTCTACACCAAAAAACATATGTTTATTATGTTTTTTTAAATTATTAATATTATTATTGTATGAACGTCCAAGCATTCTCACATATAAGATTCTACACCAAAAAAATATTATATTTATTATTATTATTATTATTATTATTATTATTATTATATCTATTGTGTGAATGTCCAAGCATTCACACATATAAGATTCTACACCAAAAAAATCATCTATTTATCATTATTATTATTATTATTAGTAGTAGTAGTAGTAGTAGTATTGTGTGAATGTCCAAGCATTCTACACCAAAAAAATAATCTATTTATTATTATTATTATTATAATTATTATTATTATTATTATTATTGTGTTAATGTCCAAGCATTCCATCCATCCATTTTCTACCGCTTGTCGCTTTCTGGGTCGCGGGGGGTGCTAGAGTCTATCTCAGCTATTCTCACGTAGAAAATTCTACACCAAAAAAAAAAATTATATTCATTATTATTATTATTGTGTGAATGTCCAAGAATTTTCACATATAAGATTCTACACCAAAAAAACATGTATTTATTATCATTCTGCCGCAAAGGTTTGGCGCGCTCCACAGCCCACAGTTTTCCTCCAATCGGGAACGTTCTAGTATCAAAATGATTGGCTTGACTGGGAATCATGAGCTCCCAGAATTTCCGTTTTTCCGGGTCATTTTTCCCATTGAAAATGAATGGGCCATTTTTTTAACTTGTACAATTCAACACTTTACTCACCTTAGATAAGTTTAAAAAAATTCCCAGAATTCTCTTTACATTGCTGCATTTGTCTTTTCCTCTATCCTGACTAGTGTACCAGTTCTTTCAGTTGAAAATCCTCCCCACATCATGATGCTGCCACCACTATGCGTCACTTTTCGTCCTGGTGATGAGCGGTGCCTGGTTTCCTCCAAACATGATGCCTGGCATTCACGCCAAAGACTTTAATCTTTGTCTCATCAGACCAAAGAAATTAGTTTCTAATGGTCTGAGAGTCTTTCTGGTGCATTTTGGCAAACTTTTGACTAAGAAATGTCTTCCGTCTGGCCACTCTACCATACAGGCCTGATTGGTGAATTGTCCTTCTGGAAGGTTCTCCTTCTCCACATAGGAATGCTGTAGTTCTGATCGAGTGACCATCGAGTTCTTGGTCACCTCCCTAACTAGGGTCCTTCTCCCCAGATTGCTCAGTTTAGACGTCCGGCCAGCTCGAGGAAGACTTCTTCCATTTATGGATGATGTAAACTACTCTGGTTATTGAGACCTTCAAGTCAGCAGATATTGTTCTGTACCCTCCCCAGATTTGCTTTGAGACACTCCTGTCTCGGAGGTCTACAGACAATTCCTTAGACTTAATTCTTGGGTTGTGCTCTGTCATGCACTGTCAAGTGTGGACCTTACATTTAGACAGGTGTGTGCCTTTCCCAATCATGTCCAACCAATTGAATTCGAGTCCCGGGTGGAACAGAAAGGCAGGGACTGAACCACGCGGGTTCCAGTAAGAGCGAGATTTACGTGTGGCTGGACCATGTGTATGTTGGTAAACCTCACTCCCTGACAACCTCAAGCAATACTGGCTATCGGGTTGATAGCTTGGGCTTTTAGTTCGCTAATTACCACGCTCGTCTTGCATACCAGATGTATCCATGGTCCATTCTTGTAATGATGACCGAAAATTATCTTAATTATAAATATGGAGTCTTACAAGATGGTACCCATCAAAGTTTTCATTTACTTTTATCAGTCCAGAAGCAGAATGTGTTTCCACCGCCATGTTTGACAGAAGGCTTGTTGATGTGCGGGCCTCAAGACACCGCCAGTCAAGTCGACGCCAATAAGCTCACTTACAAAATAATTTATTCCCCCATCATGTGTTAAAACCCAACAAAAGTCATGACTTTATGCAGTTTGATGAGTTTGCCAGTTTCTTTTTTTCAGTTTCAACTATAGAGACATCCAAATGTGTTTGTATTGTTTCATTTAGTGCAGGGGTCGGCAACCCAAAACGTTGAAAGAGCCATATTGGACCAAAAGTACAAAAAACAAATCTGTCAGGAGCCGCAAAAAATGAAAAGTCTTACATAAGTCTTATAATTAAGGCAACACATGGCGTAAGGGTCTATATTAGCTATATTAGCCTACTATCAAAATGACTATGTCTATCTTCGTTGACAGAAATGTTGACATGTAATATTTATTCTACACATTGTTACGACATTAGAAACCGTTAGTAAATCAGAGGCTCAGAAGGTGAGATAACTCCTGGAAATTACTGGCTTTTAATGGCCAAAGGTATATATTTGTGTGTCCAAGTTAAAGGAAACGTCAGGCTGTCATCTTTTAATAGATTTATTACAATCTTTGGCAAGCTAGGTAATGTTTGCTGTGGTCTGGAACAACATGGCACACAAACAACTATCTGAAATGCAGTCAGTATTACATACAGATAATGTGTCATGAGACATGCAAATTAAAATTATATACTAAGAGGATAAAAGTAAAGGATATTAAATGAGATCAATTATACCTACAAACGAGGCATAATGATGCGATATGTACATACAGCTAGCCTAAATAGCATGTTAACATTGATTAGCTTGTAGTCATGCACTGACCAAATATGCCTGATTAGCACTCCACACAAGTCAATAACATCAACAAAGCGCACCTTTATGCATTCACGCACAGTATAAAATATTTGGTGGACAAAATGAGAAAAAGAGGGAGTGGAGGATTTTACATGTAAACAAACTTGGCCCTAATGTGAGTGCGAATGTTGTCTGTCTATCTGTGTTGGCCCTGCGATGAGGTGGCGACTTGTCCAGGGTTTACCCCGCCTACTGCCTGTGTGCAGCTGAGATAGGCTCCCGCACCCCCCGCGACACTGAAGGGGACAAGCGGTAGAAGATGGATAGATGGACAAACTGTTGCGTCACAGTCCACACTATGGTGAGTTCAAGAACCGCCAACATTGGTAGGACAAAACGATGTTCACCAAATAGTCTCATCAGTGAAGCATAAACACAAACATACTAAACAGTGGGCTTCCTAACAATCGGGAAGGTTTGTGTCATGTTTGTCCTCAAACAAAAAACATACTAAAACAAAAAATATATTTTCCACACATCTTTTTCCATTTTCAATCATTTTTTCAAAATGCTCCAGGAGCCACTAGGGGGACTAAAGGGCCGCCTGTGGCTCGAGAGCCGCAAGTTGCTGACCCCCGATTTAGTGTAACAGTTAGGTATAATGGCGCCCCCTGTTGTTTCGGCAGGCACTTCACAGCCAGTCAATGGATTTTATTGTGAAATGTTTTTGCTGTTGGTAGTACCAAGTTGAATGGTTTGTTTTTTATACATCTTCATGATTATAACAACAATCACTCTTATTTGCTCATCTATTATTTAAATTTTAAGATCAGTATGTTTATATTTAGATTTCTAGCCCTTATTGCAGAACAAATACATTTGTGTTGTGTTGTGTTCTTCTACTACAACGTGAAACTAACTATGAAGGGTTTATTATTAATGTCAGAACAAGACGCCTATGAGTTTAACTTTTAAATACATGATCCAAGGTGTTCACAGTAATGCTTATTTTATGAGTCATCGACAAATACAGAAGCATAAGTTCCCAGTTTGATTTTTTGTTCAACCTCTGGTTTGATTTGTGTAACCTTGTGTGCGCTATTCCATCAGACATCATCATTCTAGTTCCACTGGAGTGGAACTTTTCGAACATGTTGAAAAGGAACTGAAATTGTGATGTATCGTGTTGTATGCTTGCATGTTCGAAATAAACTCAAACTCAAACATCTCCACTGAACAGTCCCTTCCTGTGTTGTATGTTGCTGTACTGACGCCACCGCGGCCTCTAGTGGTGATAAATGGAACTCAGCACAATATGCAGGACTTTACATTTTGTTGACGTTTTCAACGGTCGTTCATTTGACATCTGCCCTGACTCAAATATTATTAACATTGTTGTTATTATAATATTTTAGCTTTTGCTATACTTTATAGATCAGAGTACAAAGACACCTCAGTTTTTATAAGCTCCGGTTTTAGTGTGGCTCGGTTTTGGGTGAACATGATTGGCCCTAGTGTGTGAATGTGAGTGTGAATGTTGTCTGTCTATCTGTGTTAGCCCTGCGATGAGGTGGCAACTTGTCCAGGGTGTATCCCACCTTCCGCCAGAATGCAGCTGAGATAGGCTCCAGCACCGAACGGGACAAGCGGTAGAAAATGGATGGATGGATGATTGATTGATGTCCTTCAAGTCCCAAATTTTTAAAGTGTCATTGAACGCACCACGCTGCTACGGTATGCATAGCCAAACGTTTGAGGGCAATATGGTGCTTAGCTCAGTAGTTTTGAAGTGCGACAAGCTAATTGCAACAGCTGACAGTGATGTGCGATACAGCTGATTTTCTTTCCGATCCGATACCAAGTAAAATTCAGACGCGGCGATACCGATCCAACATCGATACTTTGCGCACGTTGTATACCTAATGTGTCAGCTAAAATTTCTAAAAGTTAGCTATTTTCAAATAACATGTTAATCCAAAAAACAGTAAAAATGTAGGAAAAAAGAGCAAAAAATTGTAATGTTATGAGAAAAAGACTAGGTGTGATTGATCTAATTATTTAAATAATAGTATACTATAACAAAGTCTTTAAATATTTATATATACTATATGTTTGTATCTTCTTTTTTAAATATCAAAATGACACTTTGATTGGTCACATCTAGTCCCAGACTTAGATCGGTCACATTTAGTCCTTAGACTTAGGTCGGTCACATTTAGACTTAGATCAGTCACATCTAGTCTTAGACTTAGTTCGGTCACATCTAGTCTCAGACTTAGATCGTTCACATCTAGTCTTAGACTTAGATCGGTCACATCTAGTCTTAGACTTAGATCGGTTACATCTAGTCCCAGACTTAGATCGGGCACATCTAGTCTTAGACTTAGATTGGTCTGATCTAGTCTTAGACTTAGATCGGTCACATCTAGTCTTAGACTGAGATTGGTCACATCTAGTCTTAGACTTAGATTGGTCACATCTAGTCTTAGACTTTGATTGGTCACATCTAGTCTTAGACTTTGATCGGTCACATCTAGTCTTAGACTTTGATCGGTCACATCTAGTCTTAGACTTAGATTGGTCAGATCTAGTCTTAGTGTTAGATTGGTCTGATGTAGTCTTAAGAATTAGATCAGTCACAGAAGGGTTAGTGCGTCTGCCTCATAATACGAAGGTCCTGAGTAGTCGTGAGTTCAATCCCGGCCTCGGGATCTTTCTGTGTGGAGTTTGCATGTCCTCCCCGTGACTGCGTGGGTTCCCTCCGGGTACTCCGGCTTCCTCCCACCTCCAAAGACATGCACCTGGGGATAGTTTGATTGGCAACACTAAATTGGCCCTAGTGTGTAAATGTGAGTGTGAATGTTGTCTGTCTATCTGTGTTGGCCCTGCGATGAGGTGGCGACTTGTCCAGGGTGAGCTGAGATAGGCTCCAGCGCCCCCCGCGACCCCGAAGGGAATAAGCGGTAGAAAATGGATGGAAAAATGGACATCTAGTCTTAGACTTAGATTGGTCACATCTAGTCTCAGACTTAGATCGGTCACATTTAGTCTCAGACTTAGATCGTTCACATCTAGTCTTAGACTTAGATCGGTCACATCTAGTCTTAGACTTAGATCGGTTACATCTAGTCCCAGACTTAGATCGGGCACATCTAGTCTTAGACTTAGATCGGTCACATCTAGTCTTAGACTGAGATTGGTCACATCTAGTCTTAGACTTAGATTGGTCACATCTAGTCCCAGACTTAGATCGGTCACATCTAGTCTTAGACTTAGATCGGTCACATTTAGTCTTAGACTTAGTTCAGTCTGATCTAGTCTTAGACTTAGATTGGTCAGATGTAAGCACAAGTTAACACTTGCAGGGCATTACTGCCTGACGCACCTCCGACAGTGCCATGTGGTGCTGGCTGCAGGGTCGTCAGCCGGGAGCCACCCTTCACGGATGTTTCGCTCCTTTAATCCCGGAACATCTCTGGGTGGTGGAGCAGCGACAGGGACGTCTCCCTGCCACCCCCTGCAGCCAGCTGGAGGATCCATAATGTACCCACATTCTAACCCCAGTGTTATTGCTGTTGTGTATATGGAATGAGTCCCAAGGGACTATGCATGGCAGGGACGTCCATCTCCCTGAGTCAAGCGTGGGCCTGACCGCATACCATAACATGGCAGCAGGGAAGCCTCCCTACTGCCCCTTGTCTACACGCCTTGCTTTCCCCACGCCTTGTCGTTTCTTCTGAGCCACAACCAGAAGCTCCCCTGTTCTGCCTCCTCTGCCAGGGCTTTGAGGGCCTTCTTTAGATTGGAGCCTTTGATCCCAAGGGACTTTAGGAGTCGCTGGGTGGATGCTCCAGTGTAGCCTCGACAGCCAACTTCTACTGGATAGGTGAAGGGCCTCCATCCTGCTTGTGCACACTCACTTGCCAGCTCTGAGTACTTGTCCCTCTTTCTTTCAAAGGCAGCCTCCATTCCCTCTTCCCATGGTACCGTTAATTCTACCATGATGACAGTTTTAGTAGAGGTGGACCACAGGACAATGTCTGGGCGTAACGAGGTTGTTGTGATCTCTTGAGGGAACTTCAACTGACGATCTAGATCAGCCCTCATGTTCCATTCTCCGCCAGCTGACAGGAGAGACTGGATGCTCTTGCTGCTGCTCTGAGGCTGGCCACCTTGCTTGACAAACTTAATCAACCGCTGAGCTGTTCCCGGACTGGCCCCATTTGCTTCCACTCTGCGTGCCTCCAGGATTTCTGCTAGCCTTCGCAGGACGCTGTCGTGCCGCCATCCATACCGGCCCTGCGACAAAGCTACCTTGCAGCCAGAAAGAATGTGACGCAAGCTTGGGTTCTGGGAGTCACAGAGCTGGCAGGACACCTCTGCCCCGTACCACACATGCAAGTTCCCGGGACTGGGGAGGGTATCGTACGTGGCCCTGATGAGGAAACTTAGCCTCGCCTGGGGCATCTTCCACATGTCTGCCCACGTAACAACTCTGTTGACAACAGCCTCCCAATTGGTCCATCTCCCTTGCTGCTGTTGGCCCACAGCCTTGATCATGTAGCTCTCCTCTTCCATCTTAACCACTTCTGAGATCACCAGATCTTTTCTTTCCTTCCTTGAGGCTTTGGACCACATCTTG
>NC_084756.1:1552608-1637608 GCF_033978785.1 Entelurus aequoreus | reverse complement strand
TATATATAATGTAGTAACAGACACATTAATAACAATATGTAATATGTACAATGTTTACCCTAGTTTGGTAATTTTTAGCATTACTGGGAATTATTTCCTGGGTGTTCTGATTTCAGTGCCCATAACAACTCCCTTCCTACTTCCGTCAACAAACATGTGTGTTCTAATCATGGCAGATTTCGTGATAGATGACGAAGATGACTACTTTTGGACAAATGAGGATTCACAGCCTTATCTTTTTGAAGCTGAATATACGGAAGATGAACTTCAGGTTATAAAAGCGAGCACAAAGAGAGGTGAAATGTTGCAGCAGTCGGAAGCCGGGAGAGTCAGGACCGACGCGACTTGAAGCTGCAAATGTGAAACTTTGAGCCAAGCTATGCCGACATGAATGGTATGCTTACCCAAAATTACCTGGGAAAAAAAGTTCCCATCTAGCATGACCACGGCCCTTTAAGATGTTAATGATTGATTAGGAAAAAATACACAGTTTAAATAATGTTTGTATCCATCAGAAAGCTTTGATTCTAAAAGCTGAGAGTACATCGTTATGGGGAATACCGAGAAGAACGCGCTTGAACTTGCCATTTTAATGAGCTCTCTGAACATGTAAACATGTTAAACGCACATTCGCAGGTTTGTTGCAACAAAGTCAACCTTGTGATTTAAATGAATAACAACAGCTTGTCCCTGTGTCCCCAATTAGTTTGAAACATGTGTTGTTTTTGCGCTAATTGTCCTGCTGCTCTGCGTTAATAAACGAGCTCCCGGGACGTTGAGAAATGCACGTGAAAAAACAGCAAGTGTGCACATGGAAACCTCATGATGGCTCATTCAACAACAATAACACACATGCTGCAATGTCACTCTTCTGGGAAATGTTATTAGAAGACTTTAGAAGATTGACACACACAGACACACTCGTGTAATGATGGGAATGGCACACAAGCTCAAGATACTCATACACTACTCGCTGACATGCGCTACACCTGCATATCCTGTAAAGTAGCAGTAGAGTGGACAAACAAGTTGCCTCTATATTGAAGCTATTATCATATATATCTGATTCATGACACCAAAAGACTTCCAAAGTTTGCAAATAAATACAAAACCCAAAACCAGTGAAGTTGGCACATTGTGAAATTCTTAAATAAAAACAGAAACCGATGATTTGCAAATCCTTTTCAACTTATATTCAATTGAATAGACTGCAAAGACAAGATACTTAATGTTCGAACTGAGAAACAATTTTTTTTAATGCAAATAATCATTAACTTGGAATTTAATGGCAGCAACACATTGCAAAAAAGTTGGCACAGGGGCAATTTTACCACTGTGTTACATGGCCTTTCCTTTTAACAACACTCAGTAAACTGAGGAGACCAATTTTTGAAGCTTTTCAGGTTTAATTTGTTCCCATTTTTTGCTTGATCTACAGCTTAAAGGCCTACTGAAACCTACTACTACCGACCACGCAGTCTGATAGTTTGTATATCAATGATGAAATCTTAACATTGCCACACTTGCCAATACGGCCGAGTTAACTTATAAAGTGACTTTTAAAACTTCCCGGGAAATATCCGGCTGAAACGTCGCGGTATGATGGCGTATGCGCGTGACGAAGTCAGAGTAACGGAAGTTATGGTACCCGTAGAATCCT
Organism: Entelurus aequoreus; assembly: GCF_033978785.1. Lineage (NCBI taxonomy): Eukaryota > Metazoa > Chordata > Actinopteri > Syngnathiformes > Syngnathidae > Entelurus > Entelurus aequoreus. The sequence continues at coordinate 1,635,948 of NC_084756.1, read as the reverse complement.
ATACAAAAAGCTCTGTTTTCATTTCATAATTCCACAGTATTTTGGACATCTTTTGCAATTTGTTTAATGAACAATGAAGGCTGCAAAGAAGACAGTTGTAGGTGGGATCGGTGTATTAGCAGCGGACTACAGCAACACAACCAGGAGGACTTTGTTGGAGCGCTAGCCGCGCTAGCCGCCGACCTCACCTTGACTTCCTACGTCTCCGGGCCGCCAAACGCATCGGGTGAAGTCCTTCGTCCTTCTGCCGATCGCTGGAACGCAGGTGAGCACGGGTGTTGATGAGTAGATGAGGGCTGGCTGGCGTAGGTGGAGAGCTAATGTTTTTAGCATAGCTCTGTGAGGTCCCGTTGCTAAGTTGCTAAGTTAGCTTCAATGGCGTCGTTAGCACAGCATTGTTAACCTTCGCCAGCCTGGAAAGCACTAACCGTGTATTTACATGTCCACGGTTTAATAGTATTGTTGATTTTCTATCTATCATTCCAGTCAGAGGTTTATTTTTTTGTTTCTATATGCAGTTAAAGCACGATGCTATCATGTTAGCTCGTAGCTAAAGCATTACGCCGATGTATTGTCGTGGAGATAAAAGGCACTGAATGTCCATTTCGCGTTCTCGACTCTCATTTTCAAGAGGATATAGTATCCGAGGTGGTTTAAAATACAAATCCGTGATCCACAATAAAAAAAGGAGAGTGTGGAATCCAATGAGCCAGCTTGTACCTAAGTTACGGTCAGAGCGAAAAAAGATACGTCCATCATTGTCTCTCAAGTCCTTCACTGTAACGTTCCTCATCTACGAATCTTTCATCCTCGCTCAAATTAATGGGGTAATCATCACTTTCTCGGTCCGAATCTCTCTCGCTCCATTGTAAACAATGGGGAATTGTGAGGAATACTAGCTCCTGTGACGTCACGCTACTTCCGGTACAGGCAAGGCTTTTTTTTATCAGCGAGCAAAAGTTGCGAACTTTATCGTCGATTTTCTCTATTAAATCCTTTCAGCAAAAATATGGCAATATCGCAAAATGATCAAGTATGACACATAGAATGGATCTGCTATTCCCGTTTAAATTAAAAAAAATAATTTCAGTAGGCCTTTAAGTTGTTCAACAGTCCGGAGTCTCCGTTGCGGTATTTTAGGCTTCATAATGTGCCACACATTTTCAATGAGAGACAGATCTGGACTACAGGCAGGCCAGTCTAGTACCTGCACTCTTTTACTATGGCATTGTCTTGCTGAAATAAGCAGGGGCATCCATGAAAAAGACTTTATCTTGGATGGCAACATATGTTGCTCCAAAACCTGTATGTACTTTTCAGCATTAAAGGTGTCTTCACAGATGTGTAAGTTACCCATGCCTTGGGCACTAATACACCCCCATATATGCTGGCTTTTGAACTTTGCGCCTATAACAGTCCGGATGGTTCTTTTCCTCTTTGGTCCGGAGGACATGACGTCCACAGTTTCCAAAAACAATTTGAAATGTGGACACGTCAGACCACAGAACACTTTTCCACTTTGCATCAGTCCATCTTAGATGAGCTCGGGCCCAGCGAAGCCAGTAGCGTTTCTGGGTGTTGCTGATAAATGGCTTTCGCTTTGCATAGTACAGTTTTAACTTGCACTTACAGATGTAGCGACAAACTGTAGTTACTGACAGTGGTTTTCCGAAGTGTTCCGGAGCCCCTGTGGTGATATCCTTTACACACTGATGTCGCTTTTTGATGCCTTAGAGATCGAAGGTCACGGGCATTCAGTGTTGGTTTTCAGCCTTGCCGCTTATGTGCAGTGATTTCTCCAGATTCTCTGAATCTTTTGATGATATTACAGACCGTAGATGGTGAAATCCCTAAATTCCTTGCAATAGCTCGTTGACAAATGTTGTTTTTAAACTGTTGGACAATTTGCTGACACATTTGTTCACAAAGTGGTGACCCTCGCCCCATGAATGACTGAGCATTTCATGGAAGCTGATTTTGTACCCAATCATGGCACCCACCTATTCCCAATTAGCCTGTTCACCGGTGGGATGTTCCAAATAAGTGATGAGCATTCTTCAACTTTCTCAGTCTTTTTTGCCACTTGTGCCAGCTTTTTTGAAACATGTTGCAGGCATCATGAGCTAATATATGCAAAAAATAACACATTTTACCAGTTCGAAAGTTAAGTGTCTTGTCTTTGCAGTGTATTCAATTGAATACAGAATCAGAATCAGAATCAGAAATACTTTAATAATCCCCGAGGGGAAATCAACATTTTCAGCACAATCCTATTCAAGAGCAGACAAACATTACAGGGAGACAGAACAGGATCGCTGACGGGTCTGCCAACTTCCGGTGACCCTTACAAAAAAAGATGAGAAACAGGTAAATGCTTGGACGGGGGGGAGAAAAAAAAAGAATTCAGTCTAAGCCTGGGCGCCTGGAGAGGGGGTCCAGACTGAGGCCAAGGAGAAAAAAACTCATAGCCATAGCACACATAAACATGTGTGTAAGAGGGAAACATCAAAGAACACAAAGGACATTGAAGACATTAAAGGAGCAGAGCTGATGCAACCAGCCACTTCTACACAGCCACAAAAGTGAAACAACAACAAACAAAAAAACATATACACTGTGGTGGCCTCTGCGGTGTTCCACGCCATCGTCTGCTGGGGTGGGGTGAGCATGGCCAGAGACAGGAGCAGACCCAACAAAGCAACCACCCTCGGCCAGTGTCCCGTTTGCATGGATGAGCGAGGATACGTCCAAAGAACCCGAGGTGTCTGATACCTGCTCATTCAGCCAAGACACTGTGAAGCTCGTCCGTCCCGGCGCTCAGCGCCAGCTCCGCAGCCCTGTCTCTTCATCTGCATCTCCTCCAGTCATAGGTTGAAAAGGATTTGCAAATCATTGTATTCTATGTTTTTTTAAGATTTACACAACATGCCAACTTCACTGGTTTTGGGTTTTGTAAGCATTAGGGGTGATTGCATCATACCTTATAGTTATTCACTCTACCATTGTAAGTTACGGTTTAGTTACAACGCCCATCTTTGTGCTCCTGCTATCTGGGTATTAAACATTACCGGGATTCAGAGTAGCCTAGAAGGCCCTAAGAGTTTTTCGTTTAATTGTGAAAACTTTTTGCATCAAATTTCATTTTGAAGTGTTATAGGCAAAAGGGTAGAATTATGTTCGGATGAATGTTAGGAATAAATTACTCAACGTTTTCTTTTAATCATTTTGTTTTCAAACTTTTTTACACAGTTTATGTATTTTATCAAGATTTGAATATGTTATATTATGCAAAACTAGTGTTAACAATATTACATATAATATCTTATGTAACATGCATGTAATTCTGTGTCGTACTATAAAGGATAGAAACCTCACATTTGCAATTTTTTAATACCAGTATAAATGTTCAATTTCTCTTATCTATTTGTGCCGCTGATATGTCGACATGGGAAGTGGATTGCGTCACACTATATAACTATACAGCCGACCATTCTAAGTTACGGTTCTGTTACGGCCATTTTTGTACTCCTTCTGCTAGCTGGGGGATTTGAAAGGTACCGTAATTCAAAGTAGTCTTGTAGATAGTTTTAAAAAGCCTTTTATTTAGTACGTGTAAACTATTTGCTTTAAAAATAATTTTGACATTTCGAAGTGTAATAGATAATAATATATTGTTATATATTGCAGTGTGATGCCGTGTGACCCGGGGAAACATGCTTTATCAGTATCATGCTTCAAACCCCACTTCGAAAAATCCAGACTTCCTCATTAAGTCCCTTAAGGGTGATGGATGGCTGACTAGCGCTTATAAAGCAGCAGCCAGCCCCCGTAGCTCCCACTCCCTTCCCTCTGTTGCAAGTTTTGTTGATTCTATGTAACTTGTTTATGTGTGCTATAGCTATGAGGTTTTTTTCCTTGGCCTCAGTCTAGACCCCCTCTCTGGAGTCCAGCCTTTGACTGAATTTGTTTAGCCTCTCCCCAACGTTTACCTGTTTCTCACTTTTTTTTGGTAACGGGCGCCGGAAGTTGGCAGACCCGTCAGCGATCCTTTTTCTGTCTCCCTGTAATGTTTGTCAGATCTTGAATGGGATTGTGCTGAAAATCTCAATTTCCCCTCGGGGATAAATAAAGTATTTCTGAATCTGAATGAATCTGTATAAAAATAAAAAATAAAAAATTGTTTGTATATTGAAGATTTTTTTTTACGTATTGTGCTACTGAATTATTGTTGCTGATCACCATCATTATTAATTAACCAGTATATTTATTTTATTTTTCAGTATCAAATAGTTCAAGTCGGTCAAAAAATGTAATACAGTTTAAGTACGATTTTTTATTTTTTTTACAGGCAAATTGATGTATTGGTCTAAAACAATGTTGATAAAATTATTCTTTGTTATAAGTTGGTCTTTTTTTATTTCCTTTACCTCGAATGTTGATAAGGATGCAATGCTATGCAGAGGTGTACTTATAACAATTCTATAGACCACTGACACTATTTATAGTCGCGTCAGGGAGCGCAAAATGTTTTCTTTTTTTGTAGGAGGGGCGTAAAACGTGGCATAGTGACAATTTAATTGACGATGGCGTGGATTCGTTTTCGCTGCCAGGCTCCGTCCACTATGAATAGGTACAAATCATTACTGACTAATCCAGCACTTCAGGATGTCATCATCATCATTTTTACCAATTATGATAAAAATCTGAACTTCGGAGCCGCGTTATCGACCTCTGGTGTTTTGTGACGAACCATCATATCAAAGTTTGACCCAGCCACACACAAAAAAGTTCTAGACCTTCATGCTTTTCCAAGTTTCCATCTGTTTTGTCATGTAGAATGGTGCTTGCTTTGCTGCTCGGGTCCTAATAACAGTTTGTCCCTACGTTCCCAATTAGATAGAAACATGTGTTGTTATTGGGATAATTGTCTAGCTGCTCTGCGTTAATAAGTGTGCTCCCAGGACGTTTAGCGTACGCACAAAAAAACAGGAACGCTGCACATGAAACTCTCCCGATGGCTCATTCAAAAACAATAACACGTATGTTGAGTTGTAACTCTTCGGGGAAATGTCATCAGAAAATTGACACACACGCACGTATTTATGGAAATGGCTAAAGATACTCATACACTACTCGCTGACAACATTCGGTACGTCTGCAAAATCCTTTAAAAACTGAAATATCACTTAATGAATACAGACTTCTTTACGTGTGTTTGTTTCTCCATCCAACCATGTTAAATACCATATTACTTTCTGGTTTGGTATGGTATGGTATAGTATGGTATGGTATTGTATGGTACCATACCTAACATGCCATTTGTTAGATACCATACTACTTTCTGGTTTGGTATGGTATGGTACAGTATGGTACCATACTAACATGCCATTTGTTAGATACCATACTACTTTCTGGTTTGGTATGGTATGGTACCATACCTAACATGCCATTTGTTAGATACCATACTACTTTCTGGTTTGGTATGGTATGGTATGGTACCATACTAACATGCCATTTGTTAGATACCATACTAGTTTCTGGTTTGGTATGGTATGGTATGGTATGGTACTATACCTAACATGCCATTTGTTAGATACCATACTACTTTCTGGTTTGGTATGGTATGATATAGAGCTGAAACGATTCCTCGAGTAACTCGAGTAATTCGATTACAAAATATATTTGAGGAATCTTTGCTGCCTCGAGTCGTCGTTAAGTTTTTTTGTTTTTGTTTTTGTTTTTTTTACGGCATTTTGCCATGTTTAGTAGTCAAAGCTCACGTTTCGCAAGGACTGTTTAGGTATTGCACAGGGTTAGCGGGGACGGCGTGGCGAAGTTGGTAGAGTGGCCGTGCCAGCAATCGGAGGGTTGCTGGTTACTGGGGTTCAATCCCCACCTTCTACCATCCTAGTCACGTTTGTTGTGTCCTTGGGCAAGACACTTCACCCTTGCTCCTGATGGCTGCTGGTTAGCGCCTTGCATGGCAGCTCCCGCCATCAGTGTGTGAATGGGTGAATGTGGAAATACTGTCAAAGCGCTTTGAGTACCTTGAAGGTAGAAAAGCGCTATACATGTATAACCCATTTATCATTTATAAATACGCTTGAGTTTAGTCAACTTTTTTCGCCGACATAAATCACAATGGCAGACGCCGCAGAAAGCAGTGGACAAGAGCCATAGCAAAACGAGGGAATTAAGAAGAGACAAAAGTTGTCTAAGGTGTGGGAACACTTCACACAAAAGTCGAAGGAAAACGCAGTCGTATGCAAACATTGCAAAGTGGAGCTCGCATACCACAATAGCACAAGTTTGATGCTGCAGCACCTGTCGAAAAAGCATCCGATTGAGGGACGTCCAGAGGTCAAGTCATCTATTATCAAAATGTAAATACAAAAGTTGTGTTAGTAAAATAAATGTTATTCATTATGATAAACAGGATGTGTTCTGTCACTCCCGCAAAGTTATCAAATGCCGCCAAAAAGTATTGAAAACTAACAACGCTATCCGAGCTGTCGTGTTCAATTAGCCTTTCATTAGTAACCACGCGAAAGTAGTCGTGCAAAGATATTCGGGTTATTCAAGTCATGCAACCACATGCTACTTGCACCCACTTTAGTCTCTATAGCAGGGGTCACCAACCTTTTTGAAACCAAGGGCTACTTCTTGGGTACTGATTAATGCGAAGGGCTACCAGTTAGATACACACTTAAATAAATTGCCAGAAGTAGCCAATTTGCTCAATTTACCTTTAACTCTGTTATTATTAATAATTAATGATATTTATCTTTGTGGAAACACTGATCATCTTAATGATTTCTCACAATAAATATTTATAGAAACAGATAAATGTCAATATGCAACACTTTATTTTTATATTTTCTCTAAGTGCACATTTTTCAAATTGAACATTTTCAAATGATCACTTCTAAGACAGTCTTGTGAAATCACAATATCCCATTTTAACTAGCTAGCCACTAACATTTTTTAACAAATCATGAATTACTTTGCACCATGTTTGTACAAATAATAACTCATGTAAAATACAAAAGTAAATTCTCAAATTTTTAAATCATGTCACACTTTGAACTGGACACCAAATCTGTTATCTGTTTCTTTGTCAGTTAGTGGAAAGCCTGGCATTGCATGCTGTTAACTAGTGTGTTGTACTCTGGTGTGTAACTTGACACTGCAACTCTGAGTGAGTCTTGCAGATGTGCATCAGTGAGGCGTGTTCTGTGTTTGTTCTTGATCAAGTTCATGTCAGAAAAGGCTGATTCACAAAGATAAGATTTTTCCTCATTGTTTCCGGAACCTTCTTAATCTTTTGGACATATTTTCACAGCAATCTGGCCTTAAGCTTAATTATGATAAATGTAAAATGTTAAGGATCGGAAATCTAAAGGGAACGTCCTTTCGAATGGAATGCAAAGTGCCTGTTTTGTGGACAGATGGACCAGTTAACATACTTGGTGTTGTTGTCCCAGAAAATCTGGAAGATCTAGGCTCAGTAAATTATGATAATCGACAAAGAAAGCTGGACAGAATTATGCAATCATGGAAAGGGAAATCCCTAACCTTGTATGGTAAAATGTCTATTGTCAACTCGTTAATTATTCCTCAATGTATTTATTTGTTTTTGTCATTACCAGCTCCATCACAAAACTTTTTTAAGATTTATGAGCGGAGGGTCTTCGATTTTGTCTGGAACGGCAAACCAGAAAAGATTAAAAGAAAGGTTTTGTACAAAGAGTATGAATACGGGGGCCTGAAACTTCTCAACCTTGAAGCTATGTGTCTGTCTTTAAAAGCATCAATTGTTCCAAAGATGTATTTAAACATTGAGTGGTACACAAATGTCCTGTTGGACAAAAAACATGTACTGTATCAAAAGAAATTGTATCCTTTTTTACAAGTGATCCCCTCCCAGAGAGTCTGCTGGGAAACATGGCGGGGTTCATAAAGGAAACAATCCACTCATAGTGGTGTTTTCAATTTTATGTGCCAGAAAAAGGAGACAATATTTTGCAGCAGTTAATATGGATGAACTATAATATTGTAATAGATGGAAAGCCTTTCTTTTGGAAAAATGTTTGAAAGAGGAATAATTTTTGTCAATGATATTATCAATGAGAATGGTAAAATTATGAAGTATGATGAATTTACAACTATGTATGGTGATGCTTGCTCAAGCTTTTCATTTTATCAACTAACTGGAGTAATTGGGAAAAGATGGAAACAAATAATTAATTATGGAACTACTAAATTATTAGTTTGTAAACCTCTACTAAGAAATTCTAGTTGGCAAAAAGGAACTAAAATAAATAGAAAAATATATAATTTTTATTTAATAAAGAAATCTTTGAAGGCTGCCTCATACAACACAAATGGAAAATGGGAGGACTTTTTTGACTGCCCGTTGCCATGGGATGCCATATTCAAACTAATCTATAAAACCACTATCGATGTGTAAAATCGTTATTTTCAAATTAAAATTATTTATAACTTCTTACCCACAGGGAAAATGTTAAAATTATGGAATATGACAGAGTCAGATGATTGCCGATTTTGTTGTCAGGAGCCTGAATCCACCCTGCATTTGTTTTGGTATTGTCATATTGTGTCTTTGTTTTGGGTGGAAGTTGAAAAAATGTGTTTAAGGATTGGTTTGTTTATGAAGCTTAATGTGGTTCCTGTTATTTTAGGAGAGTTCAGTGACAATCATGATTTAGTCAATTTAATTATAGTACTCGGTAAAATGTTTATTTTTAAGGCCAAAAACAGATATTCACTTAGTATTACTTTCTTTAAAACATTTATTCAGTATTTTCTAACTTTAGAAAGTTACATGGTTGAAAACGATAATGATGCCAAAAAACATTTTAAAAAAAGATGAGAAGTCCTCAAGGCTTATTTTGAAAGTATAATTATGTTTATAGATTATATGATATCTGTTGTTGTGTTCCCTAATTTGAGTGACCTGGACATAATCTGGACTGCACATAAATGCTTATTTTGAAAATGTAATTTTCTTTATAAATTATATGCAATCTGTTGTGTTCCCTAATTTTTTTCTGTGTACATGAATGAAGGTGTGTGTTGCTGAGTCCGACTTGGACATTATCTGGACTGGGCCTGGTTTAAAAAAACCTTTAAACAAATCTAATTTCATTGACAACCTGGTCTGTTGAAGATAAGGCCCTTTTTTAAAAAATAAAATAAAATAAGATAAATAAATAAAAAACATTTTCTTGGATAAAAAAGAAAGTAAAACAATATAAAAATAATTACATAAAAAATAGTATTTAATGAACATTTTAGTGGACCAGCAGCCTATACAATCATATGTGCTTCAGGGACTGTGTCCCTTGCAGATGTGTTGTCTATGTTGTGGGAACCAGAATATTGGAAAGAAATAACCCCTTTTGTGTGAGTGGGTGTGGATGAGTGTGCATGGGGGAGGTTGTTTGGGTTGATGCACTGATTGAAAGTGTATCTTGTGTTTTTTCTATGTAGATTTAATTTAAAAAAATAAAAAAAAATTAAAAAAAATTTTTTTTTTAGAACAGGCCCGCGGGCGACTCATCTGGTCCTTACGGGTGACCTGGTGCCCGCGTGGGCACCGCCTTGGTGACCCCTGCTCTATAGCATAGGCACCGCTCTACATTTCTGCCAGTGGGTGATCGGACGGGCGGTAAATCTGACGCTACTTTTCTGAGCATGCGCTGTTTTTGCTTGGTGGTGACTCACCATTGGTTGCACATTTCAAATGCAGTATTAAAGTCGCTACCTAATCCACTTTTTATGTTTGATATAATGAAAACTGTTCTTATTGTTTTATTTCTGATACTAAGAATATAGTTTTATTTGAACTTTCTCAGGGAATATTAATTTTGAAGTAATTTTATATATATATATATATATATATATATATATATATATATATATATATATATATATATATATATATATATATATATATGTATGTGTGTGTTTTCATCTCAAACATGTTATGATGGCTGTAGCAATGCCTCTACGTTCTGGTTCGTCTGGGACCACAGGAACTGGCACAACCCTCCGATGCAGCGTTTACAATTCTTTTATTTTGCTTCTCCCAAGTCTCTTTCCGCTTTTCAGCGTCTCTCTCGTGGTGTCGCTCTCGTGCTCTCAAGCCCACACCTCCCCCTCATGGTCTCCGACGCTGCTAATGAAGGAACAGGTGATTAGATAACTCGTTCCAGCTGAGATATCCACTCACCTGTCTGCCGCTTCATGGCCGGCCCCTGCACACACCCCGCCCGCAGGGAACGCGTGAACCACGCCCCTCTCCACAATGGCAAAATGAACATCCATTACTATTTTGCATGCAAAGAATGCAATTAACTGTATTGCATTCTTAAAATTTTAAACTGTTGTCGTCATTTTTAAGTGGTTTGTCTTTTTATATTGTTTATTTATTGTTGGCTGGTTGAAAACACTTCAGCGGATTTGCGTGGAGAAACCACCATTTAAACGGCAACGTATAATAATCATCGAAAACGCACGAGAGACAAGAACTTCGTTTATGCGGTCAGACCACACAGCACATAGGGCTATGAGCGCACCTGTTTTTATTAGCACACACAAATTGGCACAATCAACCACGGACGCATTTCAGCTGTGCGTGTCAGCCTTCAATAATGAAAACAGGCATTTAGGAAATAAAATACAATTAGGCCAAACGCAATAATTGAGGGCACATCTCAACATGTATAATTAAACCTTAATTAAGCAAAAATATTGCTCTGGCCCGGCTGCACCAAATAATAATATAAATCAATTTAATAAAGTCAAAATGCAAATAAGGCATCAAGAGAAGTATCCCACACTTCTCTTTTGTAAAGTAAATTTGTACAGCCGATATGGGCATCTAAATCAACAATATGATTTGCCTGAGAAGCTGGACAAGACAAAAAAACAAACAAACAAAAAAATGTAAGCAAAAATATGATTTATTCGATTACTCGATTAAGCAAACGGGATATTCGATAGAATACTCGATTACTAAAATATTCGATAGCTGCAGCTCTAGTATGGTATTGTATGGTATGTTACCATACCTATCATACCATTTGTTAGCTACCATACTACTTTCTGGTTTGTGGCCGTTATGAATGGAAGAACATCGTCATGCAACAGCGTGATCTTGTGTCAGTGCTTAACTCTGCGGCTGAAAGAGAGAAACTGAACTCAACAGAAGTCCATCATTTTTTGTAGAGAACTTCACACTTGTCTTTTTTGGTAAAGTTATTTTGTTTCGTTTGGGTTTTATTTTCTAAGTGTGAACAGTCCTGGACCACTTTGTTCCCACCAAACAGAAGGACCGAGACCACCTGAGAGATGGGTGTCAGTCTGACTTTAGTCTTGAGTCAGGCAAATGTGGAAGGCCCACTAACCAACGGACCAAAAAGCTAAATGTGATGTCACCAAATACATGACTACCCAGGCGATGGTTAGAATGCAGAAAACCGAGTGAAAATCATCAGAAAAATAAGGCTTAAATGAAAATACCTATCTCTTTTCGACAAAGGGGTTGTGTTGCTCATTACTGTTCAGGGAAGTGCACCTTTATTTAGCGGCTTACTCGTTCAATGTTTTGTCCGCTTCCAAAATGTTAGTCTAGTTGCAAACAGGACCACATTAAAGTAACCATTAGCTATCTTTTCTTCATTTTTGGTACTGACACACCCACAAATACTGTATTGCTTGTATTCCGAAAAGTGATTTCTTCCTTGAAGTGAAAACCAGTGGTGGTCAACAAAACTAAGATGCAGCGTGAGTACACAAGTCGCTGATATATATCTGCAAAAATCAGATACGAGCAACAAATCCAACTTTGCAATGGAATAGATCTATACTTTATCAAAAAAACATTGATCGAATGATATCAAGGATTATTCATCGGTGGAGTTCCCAATCATGTTAAACTATCGTTTGCTCCATTCTACACGACAAAACAGATGAAACTTGTAAAAGCATGGAGGTCTACAACTTATTTGTGTGTGGCTGGGTCAAGGACATTGGTATCAAGACTCTCCCAGATAAATATGCATCGTTTTTGCTCGGGTAAGGTTGTATTTCATGATTTAAAATGTTTGTTGTTGTTGTTGTTGTTGCACGTGTTGTTTACGAGTAGTGTGTTTTTCCCGTCTTTATCAACATTGTGTATGTGCTGAAAGATTCATTTATGATTGTTTATCAAAATATAACTATAGATGTCAACATTGTGTATGTCCTGAAAGATTCATTTATGATTGTTTATCACAATATAACTATAGATGTCAACATTTTGTATGTGCTGAAATATTCATTTATGATTGAGATAGGCTCCAGCACCCCCCCACGACCCCAAAAGGGACAAGCGGTAGAAAATGGATGGATGGATGATTGTTTATCAAAATATAACTATAGATGTCAACATTGTGTATGTGCTGAAAGATTCATTAATGATTGTTTATCAAAATATAATTATAGATGTCAACATTGTGTATGTGCTGAAAGATTCATTCATGATTGTTGTCTTTGGTAAAAACCTAACTCTTTTAGGTTTTGCTCACATTTGCTTTCTATTATTTAGACTCGCCAAGTTGGGGCTTTATAAATAAACTCGTAGCAAAAATGTGTCTTAAGAAATAATAATAATATCAATACATTGCTTAAATGGGAAATAATAAATGTTAAAAGTAGATCAAACAAACCTTTAACAACGTGAACACTGCATACTCATGCATTCTTCCACTCTGCTCCTTTGGACTGGCGTGTGAGATGCTTTTCTCGTCGTTGTTTCGTAAAATCTTGCACTCTTCCGCCCTTTTTGATTACCTTTTGAGAAACTCTGAAGAAATGTTTATCCTTATTGCAATTTAAACGGTTCGTACAGCTGAAAACAACGCAAGCAGAGGGCATTTTTCTTAGAGAAAGGCTAAATGGCGCCTAGTACCCATTGAGAACAGAGCTAGCTTGACCACCACAAATATTCAATGAGCCGTACATGACGCCATTTTGAATCAACAAGATGCAAACGTCTGGTAACATTCATGCGCAGAAAAGCTAGATCTGACCAGAAAACATCTCAAAAAAAGACTCTGACTTTCTCAAATCAGATTATTTGGGCAGATGGGGCCCAAAGTTAACCTGTATCACGATGAAGACTAGGGAAAAGTACAGGCTCCAAAGCATCCCACACCACGAATCAATTACTCAGTTTCATCGGACATCTCTATTCCTCTATTCAGATTGTTTTGGCCCAATTTTGCAACTGAAAAATGCACTATACCTTAAAGGCCTACTGAAACCCACTACTACCAACCACACAGTCTGATAGTTTATATATCAATGATGAAATCTTAACATTGCAACACATGCCAATACGGCCGGGTTAACTTATAAAGTGCAATTTTAAAATTCCCGCCACACTTCCGGTTGAAAAACTCCTTTGGATATGATTTATGCGCGTGACGTCACAAAAGCAACAGAAGTGGTTGGACCCCATCGGACCCGATAGAAAAGCCTCTTGTTTTCTTCGACAAAATTCCACAGTATTCTGGACATCTGCGTTGGTGAATCTTTTGCAATTTGTTTAATGAACAATGGAGACTGCAAAGAAGAACGTTGTAGGTGGGATCGATCGGTGTCTTAGCGGCTAAGTACAATACTGTAGTATCTGTGATATTTGCATTAGTGTACTGTGTCTTTAAGGGTTTGGGGAACGTGCATGCGCGAGTGAGTTGGCGGAGAACTTGAGTGTGTGTGAGCGTGAGTTTTGGCTAACAGCAGCTCGTGTATGTGTGTGCATTACTTTTTGAACTACAACCAGTTACCGCTTGTTAATAAAGCGATTGAGCAGCGCATCCTCGTCTGTGTGACTCCTTCTCCACTGCGGGGCATTACAATACTTACAGCAACACAACAAGGACTACTTACCCTGACGCCTAGCCGACGCTTGCCGCCAAACCCACGGATGAAGTCCTTCGTCGCGCCGTTGATCGCTGGAATGCAGGTGAGCACGGCTGTTGATGGGAAGATGAGGGCTGGCTGGCGTAGGTGGAGCGCTAATGTTTTATCATAGTTCTGTGAGGTCCGGTTGCTAAGTTGCTAAATTAGCCTTAGCGTCGTTAGCAACAGCATAGTTAAGCCTTACCAGGCTGAGAATTTTTAACCGTGTAGTTACATGTACATGGTTTAATATTATTGTTGGTCTTCTGTCTATACTTCCAGTCAGGGGTTTATTTATTTTGTTTCTATCTTAATTTGAGAACGACGCTAGCACGTTAGCTCAGTAGCTAAGTGTGTCACCGATGTATTGTCTTGGAGATAAAAGTCACTTTAAATGTCCATTTCGCGTGCTCGACTCTCATTTTCAAGAGGATATAGTATCCGAGGTGGTTTAAAATACAAATCCGTGATCCACAATAGAAAAAGGAGAGAGTACATAGTTCTGTGAGGTCCGGTTGCTAAGTTGCTAAATTAGCCTTAGCGTCGTTAGCAACAGCACAGTTAAGCCTTACCAGGCTGAGAATTTTTAACCGTGTAGTTACATGTACATGGTTTAATATTATTGTTGGTCTTCTGTCTATCCTTCCAGTCAGGGGTTTATTTATTTTGTTTCTATCTTCATTTGAGAACGATGCTAGCACGTTAGCTCAGTAGCTAAGTGTGTCACCGATGTATTGTCTTGGAAATAAAAGTCACTTTAAATGTCCATTTCGCGTGCTCGACTCTCATTTTCAAGAGGATATAGTATCCGAGGTGGTTTAAAATACAAATCCGTGATCCACAATAGAAAAAGGAGAGTGTGGAATCCAATGAGCCAGCTTGTACCTAAGTTACAGTCAGAGCGAAAAAAGATACGTCCATCACTGCCTCTCAAGTCCTTCACTGTAACGTTCCTCATCTACGAATCTTTCATCCTCGCTCAAATTAATGGGGTAATCGTCACTTTCTCGGTCCGAATCTCTCTCGCTCCATTGTAAACAATGGGGAATTGTGAGGAATACTAGCTCCTGTGACGTCACGCTACTTCCGGTACAGGCAAGGCTTTTTTTTATCAGCGAGCAAAAGTTGCGAACTTTATCGTCGATTTTCTCTACTAAATCCTTTCAGCAAAAATACGGCAATATCGCGAAATGATCAAGTATGACACATAGAATGGATCTGCTATTCCCGTTTAAATTAAAAAAATCTTTTCAGTAGGCCTTTAATGGTACTCAATGCATTTTGACCTTCATTCACCTTTATGGCAGCATCAGGAGCAACTGGGGGTCCATATATTGCCCAAAGATGCTACGATGTGGTTTGGTGGGGGCCTGAGGATTGAACCAGAAACCATTGGGTTGGGGTACCTCAGCCCGTTGATATTACTCTGTCGTTATGTATTAATCAGTGATGCTTTTCTGGTTGACTCTTTGTGTCACATCAATATGGCTGCAGATAGTCAGAAGCAAATACAAGTGGAAAAGAGTGTCTTCTTTCAGCAGCCTAGGTAACTACGGTGTCTGGATAATCCTCCTCCAGTACTTCATGTAGTCCTGTTTACTCTCATTTCGAAAAATACAAATGTGATAAAAATAAGAGATCCCTGGGGTACCTGTGTCGACCTGCATTTGCCCACTGAGCCCACTCCATTCCTGCTGTTTTTTGTTTTTTGTTGTTGTTTTCAATTTGACCGAACTCAGGGCAAATGAGATCTCTAAGGACACTGGAGACTATAAATGGAGTCTTGAGAGAGCTTTTAACAGTTAGCCACACACTCTGGGTGTCATTCGCTTCTTCAGGTGAGATCTCTTTAGGTGAGGTTCTCGCATCATGTTTCTAACAGGTGTGCTTCTGTGTCGCTCCAGGCGTTGGTGGCATGGACCTGTGTGTGACCATCAAAGGCGTCTCCTTCCTCTTGCAGACAGGTATGGGCATCTTGGGGAACACCGTGGTCCTGCTGGCATACGCCCACATCATCTTTACGAAGTCCAAGCTGCTTCCTGTGGACATGATCCTGTGCCACCTTGCCTTTGCCAACCTCGTGCTCCTGCTGACCCGCGGCGTCCCCCAGACCATGACAGTGTTCGGCCGCACTAACCTGCTCAACGACCCAGGCTGCAAGGTGGTAATTTTCAGCTATCGCATGAGCCGGGCGTTGTCCGTGTGCCTCACCTGCATGCTCAGTGTGTTCCAGGCGGTAACCGTCGCCCCCGCTGGACCACGCTTGTCAAAATTGAAGTCTGCACTTCACTCCCTGGTCTTCCCCACCTTTGCCGGACTCTGGTTACTCAACTCGGCCATATACTTTCAAACCTTTTTTCATGCTATAGCTCCACGCAATGGCACCATCCCCGCCTTTACGCTCAACCTGGGCTTCTGTCATTTGGACTTCAAAAACAACTTGAACTATGTCATAAAAGGGGTATTGGCTTCTGGAAGGGATTTTTTCTTCGTGGCCCTGATGGTGGCCTCCAGCGGGTACATCCTGCTGCTGCTCCACCGCCACAGCCGCCAGGTGAGAGCAGTCCATCGCTCTCAAGGCGGCGGCGCTGAGACCCGAGCTATCAAGACGGTGGTTACCCTGGTAGTCCTGTACGTCTTTTTCTTTGGGATTGATAACGTGATCTGGATCTACATGCTGACAGAGGCCAAGGTGTCTCCAGTGGTGACTGACATGAAGGTGTTCTTCTCCTCCTGCTTTGCTTTCCTTAGCCCATACTTTATCATCTCTTCAAACAAAAAGGTGAAGGCCAAAGTTTTGTGTGCGGCCGAGCAAGACAGACCACCGTCAATGGACACTCAGGAGCCACGTGATAAAGGACTGTCTCTTTCCTGACGCTCTTAAATGTCCACCTTCTGTCACTTGAGGAAAACCAATTATCCATCTTTCCAAAATGTGCGCTTTGAGTTGTTTTTAATCTTGTACTGTGGCACTTCAATTTACGAGCAAAATTTGTTGAATTACCAAGCTCGTAACTCGGAACACTCGTATCTCAAAGAAATCAATTGAATCCGCCCTTGGTCCTCCCAAAACATCACAATTAAAAAGAAACATTAACTTTTGGGAATAAAATACTGTTTGAAAGTCAATACAATAAAATACACTACAAATGTATTAATATTGGACAGCATTTGCCTTGGGGTGCAGACTAGTACGCTGTGTGTCCTTCGGCTGATTCTCTGTCCAGTGTTTCCAAGTCCGCCGTTACCCGCTTATCGGCAACGTGTTTTTATAGAACTGTCCTTACATCTGACAACACTCAGTATGTGTCCATGCACTAAATTAGTCCCATTTCTCCAATAGTTCGGCTCTAAATAAGCCTCCTACAACCCATGGAAACACCTCAATCCGATCGTGTTTGGTTTTTGATAAGTCGGACTGCCACACCTGGATTATGATGTTGGAAACCAGATCTCTCCGGGGGGGGGCAGAGAGGACCCTTCGTATCGCGCATGCGCCCGTCTCAACATGCAGGATACAACCCGGAAGCAGATACCATTCAATAAAGACGTAGCAACATATGTAACCCTTATTCAGACTCCTGAACAAATTACAAATGAGATGAAGGATAATGAAGCTGGTATGAGACGGCGTGGCGAAGTTGGTAGAGTGGCTGTGCCAGCAATCGGAGTGTTGCTGGTTACTGGGGTTCAATTCCCACCTTCTACCTTCCTAGTCATGTCCGTTGTGTCCTTGGGCAAGACACTTCACCCTTTGCCTCTGATGGCTGCTGGTTAGCGCCTTGCATGGCAGCTCCGGCCATCAGTGTGTGAATGTGTGTGTGAATGGGTAAATGTGGAAATACTGTCAAAGCGCTTTGAGTACCTTGAAGGTAGAAAAGCGCTATACAAGTACAACCCATTTATCATTTATCATTTACTAAAGGCGAATAATGAAGCGTACTTAAACCTCTTCACGCTGCATTTGTGCAGGACAACTGATTAACTTTCCGCACAACTGGAAAGATAGTCCAAAACAATAGTAACCATAAACAGCCTTCTCCTTCGGATTTTAAACTACTTCCATCAATCCACGGAGACTTTTGAATGAACTTTGAGACATTCAAAACTTTTGCTTCCATGATTTTTGTCTGAAAATTCCTTCAAAAAAACTATTTCGCCGCCTTTCTTTGCATCCACTCAGATACATTCTTAGTAGTAGCGTCATGTCCGTAGCGCAATCCAAGACCATTTCTTGATGCTGTCTGCTATTCAGCATCAGCATAGCGATTAGAGACCTAATATGTGTAATCTGTGGACATCACCTAAAACAAGTTGTAAGGATCCGAAAATTCTAGTGTGACATCATAGGTCAACCAAAAGGTGTATGACTAATAGCATGAGAGTGTGCATGGACACTTGGACTTCACTTGTTGGTGTGAAAATACAAAAAACAAACTACTTGAAAAAACAGACTAATTTAGTGCATGGAAACGTAGCGACTGTCTTCGAGTGAATGACCGCCGAAATCACGTCTGGGAAAACACAAGCAGCCATGTGTTCGTTTCTGTACCAAATGTTCTATTACCCAGTTTAACGAGTCAGGACTAGACAGTACAAACTGAAATATATCAAACACCTTAATATTTTTGTGGGTAAATATCAGTGTTTTGGCCGCATACCACAGAGTCTGGCTGCGGCTTCTTGTGATGTGGACTGACGCCAGAGCGGGGTGGATGGGTCAGGTGGTTTTTTAAGCTCCGATGGTTGGAGGGCAGGAATTCGATCTCTGAGCGCCACTCGGGTTAGGCTGTCCGACTATTTGTGTAAACGGTTGGGGAGTGAGAGCATCTGACAGTTGTGGAGGAGCTGAGAGTGACAATTTATTTTGGTGTGGGTCCGGTCGACCGTAATCAATTTATGCTCGATACTTCTCTGTATTTGTTTAGTGTAATTGTGGCGGGCAGTAATAAAAAAACAAAAATGTGTAACAAATAACAGATATTTAAATTCTCATTGTTTCCAGGAAATCAATGTGTTTTGTGGAGTTTTTCATGAAACAGCCATTCTGCTGATGTGGGTTTCGATGGATCCGTTTCCAACGACCAACATGGTTTGGTAGAAGTTTATTTGGAACATGTATACAGTTTAAATAAGATACGTCACATATTTTACATAATTTAAATTTTTTGTCTTTACAACATGCTTGAAAAGGAGTAGGGAGAAGCAACGCTTATTTAATCTTTCCCTTTTCTACTTCATAGCAAATATTAACACGTGTTTTCTTCCTGTTCTTAGTTTGTACAGAATGTACATCCATTCATTCTTAAAGGCCTACTGAAACCCACTGCTACCGACCACGCAGTCTGATAGTTTATATATCAATGATGAAATCTTAACATTGCAACACATGCCAATACGGCCTGGTTAACTTATAAAGTGCAATTTTAAATTTCCCGCCACACTACAGGGATGAAAACGTCTAGATATGATGACGTATGCGCGTGACGTCAACAGTTGATACGGAAGTATTCGGACCCATTGAATCCAATACAAAAAAGCTCTGTTTTCATCCCAATATTCCACAGTATTCTGGACATCTGTGTTGGTGAATCTTTTGCAATTTGTTTAATGAACAATGGAGACTGCAAAGAAGAAAGCTGTAGGTGCAATCGGTGTATTAGCGAGGGACTACACCAACACAACCAGGAGGACTTTGAGGATAGCAGACGCGCTAGCCGAATGCCCTCACCTCGACTTCCTCCGTCTCCGGGCCGCCAACCGCATCGGTGATCGGGTGAAGTCCTTCGTTGTACCGTCGATCGCTGGAACGCAGATGAGCACGGGTCGTGATGAGCAGATGAGAGCTGGCGTAGGTGCAGAGCTAATGTTTTTAGCATAGCTCTGTTGAGGTTCCGTAGCTAAGTTAGCTTCAATGGCTTCGTTAGCAACAGCATTGCTAAGCTTCGCCAAGCTGGAAAGCATTAACCGTGTATTTACATCTCCAGAGTTTGGTAGTATTGTTGATCTTCTGTCTATCCTTCCAGTCAGGGACTTATTGTTTTGTTTCTATATGCAGTAAAGCCCGATGCTATCACGTTAGCTCAGTAGCTAAAGAGCTTCACCGATGTATTGTCGTGGAGATAAAAGTCACTGTGAATGTCCATTTTGCTTTCTCGACTCTCATTTTCAAGAGGATATAGTATCCGAGGTGGTTTAAAATACAAATCCGTGATCCACAATAGAAAAAGGAGAGAGTGTGGAATCCAATGAACCCTTGTACCTAAGTTACGGTCAGAGCGAAAAAAGATACGTTCTGCACTGCACGCTAGTCCTTCACTTTCACGTACCTCCTCATCCACGAATCTTTCATCCTCGCTCAAATTAATGGGGTAATCGTCACTTTCTCGGTCCGAATCTCTCTCGCTGCTGGTGTAAACAATAGGAAAATGTGAGCAGTCCATCCTCCGGTGTCGTCACGCTACTTCCGGTAGGGGCAAGGCTTTTTTTTTATCAGAGACCAAAAGTTGCAAACTTTATCGTCGTTGTTCTATACTAAATCCTTTCAGCAAAAATATGGCAATATCGCGAAATGATCAAGTATGACACATAGAATGGGTCTGCTATCCCCGTTTAAATAAAAAAATAATAATTTCAGTAGGCCTTTAATACAACAGTTATCTTCATAAATAGTTATGTTAAGTTAAGTTAAGTTGAGACACTTGTGATTTAGGGCTATATAAATAAACATTGATTGATTGATTGATTGAAGTTAAGTTAAAGTACCAATGATTGTCACACACACGAGGTGTGGCGAAATTTGTCCTCTGCATTCGACCCATCCCCTTGTTCACCCCCTGGGAGGTGAGGGGAGCAGTGGGCAGCAGCGGTGCCGCGCCCGGGAATCATTTTTGGTGATTTAACCCCCAATTCCAACCCTTGATGCTGAGTGCCAAGCAGGGAGATAATGGGTCCCATTTTTATAGTCTTTGGTATGACTCGGCCGGGGTTTGAACTCACAACCTACCGATCTCAGGGCAGACACTCCAACCACTAGGCCACGTCCGTTATAATGCACTTAATGAGATAAATAGTATCGTTTTTTCAATAAATGAATGACATTTTTTGTAATTCTTCTTCCTTGTACTTTGTGAAAAACCTCTTAAAGTGGATCATATTAGTACATTGTTAATTAATCCATTACATAATTTAATTCCACATACTGATATGCTAAAGGTTGTAAGTGTTGTACATGCATACAAATATTTGAAGTGAAATTTTTCTCTGAAATTGTATTTTTCTTTTGTTGAGAATAATTGTTGGTTGTAGTTGGTTACAGTTTTCTTTGTGTATAATTTTAGCTGTCTGCAAATGCACCAAATCATTGAATTTTAATATTTTAAATTCCATAAATAAAGAGTTTGTATGTTCTTTATATCCAACATGATGTAATATTCTAACTGACCTTTTTGTACCACAGTTAGTGGATACATTTTACTTTTGTAATTATTTCTACACAATAACTCAGATATGGTAACTCTAGCAAGCAGTGGAGAATATGAAAGGATTGTTGGTCTAAAACATATTTAGTTTTATTCATTATAAAATGTTTCTTGCCACCTTATTTTGCATATTTTACATGAAACTTCCAATTTGAAAAATGCACATTTATTTAAAAAATAGAATTTTTATAATTTTGTACACATTTTACAGCAAAACAGATTACTCTTACATGGTGCCAGCCTGGCCCTAAAAATCGAAAACGAAAAAAGTCGCTTTTGCGGAAAATTTGATTTTTAAACCAGAGGTGGCCAAAGTGCGGCCCAGGGGCCCTTTGCGGCCCACACCTGATTTTCTAATGGCCCACAGCACATTCTAAAAATAGTATTCCAATAAAAGTTAAACAAAAGAGAATACCGGTCAAATGTAACAAGAAAAAGTTGCGATAATGACTATAATAACACAAAAAAATTTTTTTGTTTTTTTGCTGTCTCTGTTCAAAAATATTAATGAATCAAAATTAATGTAATAAATTATTGACTTGTTTATCATTGTAACTACTTAACACCAAATATTCCACTTTGAAATATAATTTTTTTTTGGGGGGGGGGACATTTCACATATTTTGTGTGTTTGACATAAAAAAACAAAAAACCCATAAAAAATAATAAAAACTTATAATCAACCGATAGATCTAAAGATGATCTAGAGAATTAAGCTTTGAAAGAAAATAATAAAAATATAATATGACTGGTTTTTAACATTTTTATGAGTGGGGCCCTTTGGATCTTAGTGGGATTTTTTATTTGTATTTTTTTAAACTGTCATTGTTCCAAAGTTAATAATGAATCAAAATCAATGTAATGAATTATTGACCTATTTAAAGGCCTACTGAAATGATTTTTTTTAATTTAAATGGGGATAGCAGATCCATTCTATGTGTCATACTTGATCATTTCGCGATATTGCCATATTTGAAAGGATTTAGTAGAAAACAACGACGATAAAGGTCGCAACTTTCGGTCGCTGATAAAAAAAAGCCTTACCTGTACCGGAAGTAGCGTGACGTCACCGGAGAAAGGGCTCCTCACATTTTCCCATTGTTTACAATGCAGCGAGAGAGATTCGGACCGAGAAAGCGACGATTACCCCATTAATTTGAGCGAGGATGAAAGATTCGTGGATGAGGAAAGTGAGAGTGAAGGACTACAGTGCAGTGCAGGACGTATCTTTTTTCGCTCTGACCGTAACTTAGGTACAAGCTGGCTCATTGGATTCCACACTTTCTCCTTTTTCTAATGTGGATCACGGATTTGTATTTTAAACCACCTCGGATACTATATCCTCTTGAAAATGAGAGTCGAGTACGCGAAATGGACATTCACAGTGACTTTTATCTTCACGACAATACATCAGCGAAGCCCTTTGGCTACAGAGCTAACGTGATAGCATCGGGCTCAAATGCAGATAGAAACAAAATAAATAAATCCCTGACTGGAAGGATAGACAGAAGATCAACAATACTATTAAACCATGGACATGTAAATAAACGGTTAATAATTTCCAGCTTGGCGAAGCTTAACAATGCTGTTGCTAACGACGCCATTGAAGCTAACTTAGCAACGGGACCTCACAGAGATATGATAAAAACATTAGTGCTCCACCTACGCGAGCCAGCCCTCATCTGCTCATCAACACCCGTGCTCACCTGCGTTCCAGCAATCGACGGAATGACGAAGGACTTCACCCGATCATCCGTGCGGTCGGCGGCTAGCGTCGGCTAGCGCGTCTGCTATCCAAGTCAAAGTCCTCCTGGTTGGGTTGCTACAGCCAGCCGCTAATCCACCGATCCCACCTACAACTTTCTTCTTTGCAGTCTTCATTGTTCTTTAAACAAATTGCAAAAGATTCACCAACGCAGATGTTCAGAATACTGTGGAATTTTGAGATGAAAATAATGATAAATGATAAATGGGTTGTACTTGTATAGCGCTTTTCTACCTTCAAGGTACTCAAAGCGCTTTGACAGTATTTCCACATTTACCCATTCACACACACATTCACACACTGATGGCGGGAGCTGCCATGCAAGGCGCTACCAGCAGCCATCAGAGGCAAAGGGTGAAGTGTCTTGCCCAAGACACAACGGACGTGACTAGGAAGGTAGAAGGTGGGAATTGAACCCCAGTAACCAGCAACACTCCGATTGCTGGCACAGCCACTCTACCAACTTCGCCACACCGTCCCAAAACAGAGCTTTTTTGTATTGGATTCAATGGGGTACCAATACTTCCGTTTCAACGATTGACGTCACGCGCATACGTCATCATATATTGACGTTTTCAACCGGAAGTTTAGCGGGAAATTTAAAATTGCACTTTATAAGTTAACCCGGCCGTATTGGCATGTGTTGCAATGTTAAGATTTCATCATTCATATATAAACTATCAGACTGCGTGGTCTGTAGTAGTGGGTTTCAGTAGGCCTTTAAGGCTACGATTACTTGACATCAAGTATTCCACTTAGAACATTTTTGAGGGGCTAATAATTATTGTAAAAAAAAATACAGGGTTTTCTTTAACAAAAAGGGCATACAAAATTAAATAAATAAATACATAAAATATATCAAAATTCAACTTGATATCAACCTCTGAAGTGGATCTAGAGACGTACGCATTGAAAACATTTTAATAATATATGACTTGTTTTTTAAATGTCTGCCAAAAGTATTTGGCCACCCATCCAAATGATGAGAATCAGGTGCCCTAATCACTTGGCCCGGTGTATACAATCAAGCACTTAGGCATGGAGACTGTTTCTACAAACATTTGTGAAAGAATGGACTGCTCTCAGTGATTTCCAGCATGGAACTGTCTGTGAAACAAATCCAGTCGTGAAATTTCCTCGCTTCCAAAGTCAACTTTGTTATAAGAAAAGTGAAGAGTTTGGGAACAACAGCAACTCAGCCACCAAGTGGTAGGCCATGTAAACTGATAGAGAGGGGTCAGCGGATGCTGAAAGCGCATAGTGCAAAGACTTTCTGCACAGCCAGTTGCTACAGAGCTCCAAACTTCATGTGACCTTTCAATTAGCCCACGTACAGTTCCACTGACCACCAAAGAGGAACATGACGGCGAGCAGATTGTGACTTTCTTTTATTCTTGCAATAAATCTAAGTCTTTTGTCGGGTCGCTTTTCAGCTTCGGCTCCACCTGCTCGCTCTTCCGCTTGCTTTTCAGCTTCACGTGTCTGCCTCTTGCTCTCGTTTGCTCTCGCTTTGCACGTCCTGGTTTCTCTCCTCCTTCTGCCTCGTCCTCCTGCGCTGCTCCCCTGACGTTCATCTCAGCGCCGATCCCGGCGCGCCCCGCCTCGCCGCTGGTCCGCCGGCCACGCCCCCTCACCGCCATCTCAGAGTCGGCCCGGCGTCCCCCACCTCGCTGTCGGTCTGCCAGCCACGCCTCCCCACAATGATACATTAATATATAATATAAATCAATACGATCAGTTAGCATGTTGGTTTGTGTTTTGTAACAATGGGAATTGTTATTTGTGTTCTTGTTGCTCTTGGACCTATTTGAGTAACGGACAGGAAGCCAGTGTTGACAGCAACCGATACGTACGTGTCTGTATCGCATGTGTATTATAGACTTTTTGAGTGGACTGATATTGACCTGTGGATTACTGGATCGCATAGAGCAGTGTTTCTTAACCGTAGGGCAGGGGCCCATAATTTTCCTCAGCTGTGGTCCGTATGGGCCGTTGTTACACACTTTTCCACCACTTGGAGCAGTAATGACAATCTCAAACAAACAGAAGGAGTCTGGAGCTAAAGTCGGAGAAATTTTGTAAGCCCAAAAATTATGACGAAAGTGGTGAAGCTGTATTTTCATTTGCACTTTAATTGTATCGACAGTTTAGTTAAGAAACATGTTCATTGTTAATTTAGTTTATTCATTTTAGCACAACAAAGGTGTATGTAAATAATTTTTTTAGTCAGTTGTTTGAGTCTCTTCTTATGCCTTATATTTGATTCGATTTATGTGTTGTATAATATTCTTTGTGATTGATACAACAAAGTTGTAAACTGTAAGTAAGTAAACATTATTATATAATACTGTATGTTAAAATCAAGAGTAAAATGAGTAATTTGTGTGTGGTGTTGCTTCCTTATTTGTCATTATTCCAAGTTGATTGTCATCTACCTGTGTGTGGTAGTGCCACTAGAACAGCGTGACAGCGTGTCATAATTACGAAGGTCAGCTGGATAAAAAAAAAATGCTGATAGCAGTATCATTAATTCAGAATCTTAAAGCAGCACTCAGTAACTTTTCAACGTTCATCAAATATTTTCATTACTTTTGTTGAAGGACACCACTGTCATGACCTGATGGGGTCTGTATCACTTTTACGTCACTCCCCCTTTCCCCATTCATTAAAAAGACGGTCGATGCGAACGCCTACGTGCAACTACTGCTATCGTAGCCGAAGCTCCAAAGCAACCAAAGAAACGAAAAGTTTTGTCTGAGGGGACAAAAAAAAAAGAAAAAGGAAGGACAGTCAAGGATCAACATTGCCTCGGCTTTCACTGGCTGGCGTGAGCTCAAAGACAAGGGATTTCAAAGCGATGCTGCCTTGGCCAGTAAGTGACTTTCCATGCTGAAATCAAAATGCTAATGCTAATTTTAGCTATCGGAAATGTGTGTGGTAGCAATAAACAGCCACCAGCGTGATAGTTCCACACTACTTCCTTTGAAAAAACTCTCCTGCCTGTTTTTTTTTGCTTGGGACATTCTTGGTCGTAGCGTCATGTTTGTAGAACAATTCAATATTGTTTTTTGATAGTGTCTGCTATATTACATCAGCATAGCCATTAGAGACTAATATTTGTGACAATATTACAGTCAGTGTGACGTTATATGCACTAGTCCTCAAGGGAAATGTGGTCTTTTTCTGGCGAAACACTACCGCTTTGGTCCACCGCCGCCGCCAAAATCAACCAAAACTGAAAGTACTTAAGTGGGGCTTTAACAGTCTTCCTGGACTGACTCAATTAGGAACTGGTACCAAAAAATACTGGTAAATGTTATACATCCCTGGATACAGTGACAATAAATAACCTAAATGCTAATTACTGCATAGTCCTGTTAGGTGTGTTGATACAAGTACAGTATTGTTGTTTGAGTGGTGTCAAATGCTAGGTACAGTAAAAGGATATGAGGCTAGTTGATTGTTGCAAGCCATAGGCCGATTACCTTTTTTAAGGTATTAAAAAGTGACAGTTTCAACATCACGACAAATTTCCTTCATACTGTCCACACTGTATCAGTGAGGCGAGCGTGGCTCTATCTGGAACCCCTCCGCTGCACGCAGCTCCGCAGGCTGTGTGACAGCTGAAGGAGGCGAGTCCCCTGAACTTTTCTCTCAGTATAACATTTCTCTTTGTTTGGGAACACTTCATCTGCCGAACAAATACAGACTGCCACTCTAATCTTGTGGAATAGCCTTCATTTCTAAGAACAAAAATAGACTGTCGAGTTTCAGATGAAAGTTCTCTTTTTCTGGCCATTTTGAGCGTTTAATTGACCCCAAAAATGTGATGCTCCAGAAACTCAATCTGCTCAAAGGAAGGTCAGTTTTGTAGCTTCTGTAACGAGCTAAACTGTTTTCAGATGTGTGAACATGATTGCACAAGGGTTTTCTAATCATCAATTACCTTCTGAGCCAATGAGCAAACACATTGTACCATTAGAACACTGGAGTGATAGTTGCTGGAAATGGGCCTCTATACACCTATGTAGATATTGCACCAAAAACCAGACATTTGCAGCTAGAATAGTCATTTACCACATTAGCAATGTATAGAGTGTATTTCTTTAAAGTTAAGACTAGTTTAAAGTTATCTTCATTGAAAAGTACAGTGCTTTTCCTTAAAAAATAAGGACATTTCAATGTGACCCCAAACTTTTGAACGGTAGTGTATAATATATATATATATATATATATATATATATATATATATATATATATATATATATATATATATATATATTATATATAATGGATATACAATTAATGGTTAATATAATTGGATATTAAGAGTATGTGAAAGTTCGACTTCTACCTTGTTTACTTCTCCCTAAAGTTTAATAATCAATCAGAAATATGATAAATGAGTTATACTTGTATAGCGCTTTCCTACCTTCAAGGTACTCAAAGCGCTTTGACAGTATTTCCACATTTACCCATTCACACACACATTAACACACTGATGGCGGGAGCTGCCATGCAAGGCGGCCATCAGAGGCAAAGGGTGAAGTGTCTTGCTCAAGGACACAACGGACGTGACTAGGAAGGTAGAAGGTGGGAATTGAACCCCAGTAACCAGCAACACTCCGATTGCTGGCACAGCCACTCTACCAACTTCGCCACGCCGTCCCTATATGAAGCAGCTAAAATGCGGCAAACATGGATAAGTGTGGAGAGTGTTTTGAATTCTTCCCATCATGCTTATTAATGGATTTAAATGGGTGTAATTTAAAAATGTTTATGGCGCATGGATGTTTTTTATAATATCCACAGAGTTCAGTGAGCAGGTTGTGCTATGTGTGACCATGTGAAAATCCAAACAACACAACATGTCAACATGTTGTGTTGTTTGGATTTTCTTTTTTATTTGCACCATGACTAGGGAAGGTTGTTTGCGTTGGGTCATGTAATAAATGCTGCACATTCATACATTCTGTGATTAAATAAAGGTCGTCAACCTGAATTACTTACAATGACCACTAGATTTTGAAAATCAGTGCAGTCATAATGTGGGTAAGATTCTTTTTTAGACTCATGACGTTTAGCGGGCCAAATTGAAGACGTCGGCATGCCAAATTTTGCCCACCGGCCGTACTTTGGACACACGTCTGCAACAACATTTTTCTTTTCTATTGTAACACTTATTGATGCTTATCATGACGAATAGAAATTGTCTTGTTTGTATTGGATTATTTCATTCATAACTTATTTGTGAAATTGTTACAGATATTGATTACAAAAGCAAGTTATTAGGTAACCTAATTTTCTATTTGTTAATTGTTACTTTTCGGACTTTCACAGTGTTCAAAATTATTGAATTAAACAAGTCAAATAAATGAATGACTAATCAATGAAGTCAAACGATGATTAGTTAATAAGTAATCCAAATGTATGGAGTTTATTTATTTGTAGACACAACGAGAGTCAATATTCAGGCAGGTGAAATTTCCGCAAAAACGCTAAAATATGTGGGTTTATTTATTTATTTATTCGTTTTTATTGACATCCAGCATCAGATATTACTATCCATTAACATCATATTTGCATATATCATACATCTATTGTCTGCCCTCGATGTCAAAATACTATTTTATTTGTATTTATATCCCAAGGATGCACCCTGCACCCAAAAATGAAAAAGAGAAAACCAACAAAAAAACAAAAACATAACAAACCAAAATAGTAATATTAATAACAAATAAAAAAAAATAAAAAATTATAATAATAAAAAATAAAAAATAAATTAAAAAATATGAACAGATAGTAAGTAAATAAATAAATAATACAAAATAATAATAATAATAATAATAATAAACAATAAAAAATATGAACAGATAGTAAATAAATAAATAAAAAACTGTAAACAGTTTTCCTAGTATGAAGTAAATTTCTCCAATTTACAATTAATAACAGTTGTTATCTTCTCCATGTGATTTCCATCTATACCTTCAAAGTTGGGTTCTCCTGTGATATCCATTTCCTGGTAATGGTCTTTTTACAAGCCACTAGTAGGATATTCATTAAGTGTTTATCTTTTTTCAGCCAATCCTGAGGTACATGTCCAAAGAACAGAGTCTTACTTTAAAGGGGTATTTTACATTTGAAAATATAGGTGTTTTTAAACATTAATTTCCGCGCCAAAATATCACTTCCACGTCTTTAATATGATGTAAAGAAAACAAGCCCGGGAAGTGTTAACATACAAGTAAGCTAGGGGCAAGCGAGGTCGCAAGCTAAACGTAATAGGACAAACATGGCGAATATAAGACATTCATTACACCGTTTTCAACCTTCAACTTCAGGAAGTTGGTCCGTCGGCGGAACTTCCGTTTTGTCCGTTGCTTCCTTTGCTACTCAAAGTCGTGCCGTTTGTATTTGTTGGGGTTGATGTTTATTTCTGGAAGGGCGACGCGGCAGTGCAACTGGATCAAAAGAGACGTCGGAGACACTTTACTGATCTAAAAGTTGCGTTATTACAAGCGAGCGTCATTATACAGGGCTGCAGTTCCTGGAAAAGGTCAGGTCAAAAATGAGGCACTCCTAACTTGGAGGAGCCGAACCACAGTCTTATATTCCTTCTTTCTCTGTCGGGGTGTGTGTTAATTCAGGAGAGTACAACCTGACCATGTAAGGAGATGTTCATGTGTAAGTGACTAGGAAGACAACAGATGTATACCATAACTTGTAAGTTGACGTTTAAGATAAACATGGAGTCTCTCCTCCAGGATAGACTTATCACTTTTGCTTTCAAAAGTCTGAATTTATTGCCTCTTCTCGTGAGAGAGTTAACCCAGTCCACATGCAAATGTCCAACTAAGGCTCCTTAAAGGCCTACTGAAATGAAATGTTCTTATTTAAACGGGGATAGCAGATCCATTCTATGTGTCATACTTGATCATTTCGCGATATTGCCATATTTTTGCTGAGATGATTTAGTAGAGAACATCGACGATAAAGTTCGCAACTTTTGGTCTCTGATAAAAAAGCCTTGCCTGTACCGGAAGTAGCGTGACGTCACAGGTTGAAGGGCTCCTCACATTTGCACATTGCTTACACCAGCAGCGAGAGCGATTCGGACCGAGAAAGCGACGATTACCCCATTAATTTGAGCGAGGCTGAAAGATTTGTGGATGAGGAAAGTGAGAGTGAAGGATTAGAGTGCAGCGCAGGACGTATCTTTTTTCGCTCTGACCGTAATTTAGGTACAAGAGCTCATTGGATTCCACACTTTCTCCTTTTTCTATTGTGGATCACGGATTTATATTTTAAACCACCTCGGATACTATATCCTTTTGAAAATGAGAGTCGAGAACGCGAAATGGACATTCACAGTTACTTTTATCTCCACGACAATACATCGGCGAAGCACTTTAGCTACGGAGCTAACGTGATAGCATCGTGCTTAACTGCAGATAGAAACAGAAGAAATAAGCCCCTGACTGGAAGGATAGACAGAAGATGTAAAATATTTTGCCCACCTTTCAATGTAGTCTAGTATTTTAGCTGATTATGTAATCTTCCTAACTTTATATATGCATTGATATATATTCATAAATTGTATATAGTTACTGTATATTGGTGATGTTATTTAGTGTACATTTGTTAATATTGGTGGATTTTGTCATTATTTTGTCTTTATCTACTAAAAACAATGGTGCAGTACATTACATGGGAACGTAAGTGTCATAAGAGGTTGGTAGACGAGAATAAATCTAAAAGTAGAAGTGCACCAAAATTGCAGGAAATGTAGTCTGGATTTTCAGAATTTTCTTTTGTGCTGATAGAAATTCTCCTCTTTTTTGCCAAAGGGTGCTCATAGCCCTGAATATGTAAAAATGGTCATGGTTTAAAAACTGTAATTTGTTGGTTGAAAATCAGCAAGCTTTGTTAATGAAAGTCCACTGAGAAGGACATGCTTGAACTTGCCATTTTAATGAGCTCTCTGAACATGTAAACAGGTAACACACACACACACACACACACGTGCTTTTTCCCCTCAGCTGTGGCTGATTGGCACCGGGCCACACTTGGTGTCAATCAGCCAGCTTCTATTTGAACCTACTTTGTCCTCCAGTCAGGGCTGGATTATTGTAGCTTCTACCTGTCGCTACTACCTGTCATTGTAATACTTGTCGTTGTAGCTCCTACCTGTTTTATCGTTCCAACCTGTCGTGTCGATATCAGTGTAGCTGTATACGGTAAGCTATATTTTGTAGCTGTTTGTAGCTTACTGTCTTTTTGTTCCTAGTCCCTGTTTGCTGGATCCCTGTTCACTGTTTCCAGTTTGTCGATTCCTAGTTCCTGGTTTGTGTCTTTTCTTTATTTTTTTTATATTTTGGACATTAAATCATGTTTTCTCGCACAATGCCTGCCGCCTTCTCTGCATCTTGGGGTTCGTCACCAACACACCCTGACAGAATAATCCAGCCTCCTAACACGAACCTCGCGGAGATTTCTATGGCGGAGAGGCTTAACAAAGCTTTAAAATTGATGGCTACTGTGGTAGCTTGGTGCTGCAGGGTATTCCGAGGTGCTGCGAGTCGGCCAGTTGTTGGGGCGGCGACCTTGTGTGTCAGCATGTATGTGATCTTCTTTTAATTCTTTTTTTTTTAAATGATAGTTTTTTAATATATTTTATTAATATTATTATTTTTTATTTTTTTATTTATTTATTTATTTCCCCCTACCTCAGGGGGGGGACTCGGCGGGGCGGTTGCTGGTTGTTCCATCTCCATCGTTGGGGTCCCTGCGGGTGGGGTGGGTGGTTCCCGTGGCCCCGTGCTGGGTGGTCCTGTGGCGGCCGGTTTGGGTGGGGTGGCCTGGGGCTGGCCTCGCCGCGCTCTCCGGGGGTGGGGGGTGGGCTCGTGGGGGCCCGGTTGCCGGTGGGGCGGGGGAGGTCTTCCCGTCCGGTTGCGGGGGGTCTCCGGGCCCCTCGGGCGGGGCGTCCCTCCTTTCTGCCCGTGTGGGGTGGGGTCTCTCGCTGGCTTGGGGTCTGGCTTCCCCCTGCTTTTCTCGTGCCTTGTCCTCTGCCGGGTGCGTCTGTCTGTGGCCTGCTGCTGGCCCTTGTGGGCAGCACGGTGGGCCGGGCTCTGGGGTTCCTGTCGCTGTCCGGCTTGGCTGCGTGGGGGCGGTGATCCCTGGTTCCCTGGGCACCACACCTAATGTTTGTGGGTTGGGCTCTCGGGGAGGCTGGGGCCGTACTCTG
The DNA here is from genome assembly GCF_033978785.1 of Entelurus aequoreus. Taxonomy (NCBI): domain Eukaryota; kingdom Metazoa; phylum Chordata; class Actinopteri; order Syngnathiformes; family Syngnathidae; genus Entelurus; species Entelurus aequoreus. Next base: position 1,603,487 of record NC_084756.1, on the reverse strand, counting down.
GCTCCCGCACACACTGGGAGTCAAATGTATTGTACATGCAGATTCACATATACTCACTTGCATACATACACACATACATAGGTACCTACGCTCCCACATACATCTACAAATACAGTACATATTTACACACTCAAAGTTCATACATCCACACGCACACTCATTATACAAACATACTGTATACACATACTGTACATATACATTCACTGTACAAACATACATATACACATACTGTACATAAATACTCACTGTACAAACACAAACATACACATACTGTACATATACATTCACTGTACAAACACACACATACACATTCTGTACATATACATTCACTGTACAAACATACATATACACATACTGTACATAAATACTCACTGTACAAACACAAACATACACATACTGTACATATACATTCACTGTACAAACACACACATACACATTCTGTACATATACATTCACTGTACAAACACACATACTGTATACACACGCTGTACATATACATTCACTGTACAAACACATATACACATACTGTACATATACATTCACTGTACAAGCACACATATACACATATTGTACATATATAAGTACATATGCACACATACACTCATGCATATAATCACGTTTCATCAAACATATATTAACGTTGTTGCCCTCGGGTAAACTGGGTATAACACATGGCACACTGACAAAGCTTAACCTATTGTTACTATAACAATCTACAAGGTTAATGTAGGTTGCTTCTCTTTCTTCCCCTCCATTTTTCTGCATTCTTTCGTATCTCAAGCTATCATTACGTATATGAATTGTTGCATTTGAACAATTGTATTGTTGATAAAAAAGGTAAAGTATTAGTATTGTTTATTATCAATAGCGCTATTTCTATTGGTATTCATATTGCTTAAGTTTTAATGTAATAATGCTCATTGTCATTTCTGTATTATTTTTCATTTTCACTAACTGCTTATTTGCTATTACTTTTACCATCATATTTGTACATGTAAATGGTGAATGGGTTATACTTGTATAGCGCTTTTCTACCTTCAAGGTACTCAAAGCGCTTAGACACTATTTCCACATTCACCCATTCACACACACATTCACACACTGATGGCGGGAGCTGCCATGCAAGGCCCTAACCTCGATCCATCAGGAGCAAGGGTGAAGTGTCTTACTCAAGGACACAACGGACGTGACAAGGTTGGTAGAAGGTGGGGATTGAACCGGGTAGTATTTGCTGATGTTGCTCTGTTGTTGTTGTTGTTGTTGTTGTGTTTGCTGTTGTTGTTTTTGTGTCTCTGTCTAATCCCCCTCTTGTCCCCACAATTCCCCCCTCTGTCTTCTTTTTTTTTTCTCTTTCTATCCCCTCCTGCTCCGGCCCGGCTGCACCAAATGATAATATAAATACATTTAATAAAGTCAAATACAAATAAGTCAACAAGAGAAGTATCCTACACTTCTCTTTTGTAAAGTAAATCTGAACAGCCGATATGGGCATCTACATCTACTATATGATTTGCCTGAGAACCTGGGCAGGACATTAAAAAAAAAATTTAAAAAAATAAAAAAAATTGATGTCCGAATCGAGAAAATGCTTTGCCTCGTTTTGTAATCCCTCCCACCCATCCCTGTCCTGTGTTGGCATCTCGGGGGACGTCTGGGATCCGTCCCTTGAGGGGGGTGGGGGGGCTATGGGTGGCTGTGCAGCTGGGGAGGCACAGCTACTTCTCACCCCAGTGGGTCTGCAACAGATGGCGCCATCATCTCAAGTGGGTCTGCAACAGACGCCACCATCATCTCCGGTGGGCCGGCAGACGCCACCATCATCTCCGGTGGGTCTGCAATCTACGGCGCCATCATCTCCGGTGGGTCTGTAACCTACGGCGCCATCATCTCCGGTGGGCCAGCAGACGCCACCATACACTCCGGTGGGCCAGCAGACGCCGCCCCCACCATGCACTCCGGTGGGCCAGCAGAGGGCGCCACCACCATGCACTCCGGTGGGTCTGAAACAGACGGCGCCACCATCCTCCCTGGTGGGCCAGCTGAGGGCGCCACCATACTCCCCGGTGGGCCAGCTGAGGGCGCCACCACCATCCTCTCCGTTGGGCCAGCAGCAGAGGGCGCCACCACCATCCTCTCCGGTGGGCCAGCAGCAGAGGGCGCCACCACCATCCTCTCCGGTGGGCCAGCAGCAGAGGGCGCCACCACCATCCTCTCCGGTGGGCCAGCAGACGCCGCCCCCACCATGCACTCCGGTGGGCCAGCAGAGGGCGCCACCACCATGCACTCCGGTGGGCCAGCAGAGGGCGCCACCACCATGCACTCCGGTGGGTCTGAAACAGACGGCGCCACCCTCCTCCCCGGTGGGCAGCTGAGGGCGCCACCATACTCCCCGGTGGGCCAGCTGAGGGCGCCACCACCATCCTCTCCGGTGGGCCAGCAGCAGATGGCGCCACCACCATCCTCTCCGGTGGGCCAGCAGCAGAGGGCGCCACCACCATCCTCTACGGTGGGCCAGCAGAGGGCGCCACCATACTCTTGTCGGCCACGGATGTGGTCGTTTCACAGGCGACCGCCTCGCCAATTGCGGCGGCGTTCAACTCGCCGTCGCCAACTGACTCTTCCCCGCTGGTTGCGGGGACACTTGGCCTGGTGGCCCACCTCCTTGTCCTCCCTCCACCATCCTGTGACTTTGGACTGTTTTTTTTAGGGGGGGAGGGTTTTTAGAACGTCTGGTATCCATTATGGGAAGGGGGGGCTACTGTCAGGCTTGTCCCTGACAGTCTGGCTATGTCTTAGTTTTTCCTCTGCGTTTGTCTTTGTTTCCTGTCTTTAGTTCCTGTAAGCACTCTTATTTTGGTTATTTCCTGATTGTCTCCCTGAGTGCTTTTTCCCCTCAGCTGTGGCTGATTGGCACCGGGCCACACCTGATGTTAATCAGCCAGCTGCTATTTGAACCTGCTTTGTCCTCCAGTCAGAGCTGGATTATTGTAGCTTCTACCTGTCGCTACTACCTGTCATTGTAATACTTGTCGTTGTAGCTCCTACCTGTTTTGTCGTGTCGATATCAGTGTAGCTGTATGCGGTAAGCTATATTTTGTAGCTGTTTGTAGCTTACTGTCTTTTTGTTCATAGTCCCTGTTTGCTGGATCACTGTTTCCAGTTTGTCCATTCCTAGTTCCTGGTTTGTGTCTTTTCTTTATTTTTTTATATTTTGGACATTAAATCATGTTTTCTCACACAATGCCTGCCGCCTTCTCTGCATCTTGGGGTTCATCACCAACACACCCTGACAGTGACGATGCCGTAGTCGATAAGCTTCTTCTTTTTCACTATCTTTTTGTTTTGGAACATTCATCCTCCGCTGTTGCCATTTCTCGTATAAAGTAGTGTAAAGTTCTAACTTATATCTCGCTATTAAAGCGCTAAAACATACCAGTGTAGTGAGTTTACACAATTCACCCACAGAACTTTAGTCATTAGAGAGTTCCAGTCAGACGTTTTTTTCACGTTGTTGCATCATTGAGCCACGGATGAGGAGATGCTGCTCCGTTGTTGATTTAATTAAAGTCTGAATGTCATTAAAATACTTAGTTCCATCTTTTGACACACATTAGTTTTCATGAGTCCCGTCTTTGGTAGTATATTTTAGTATTTGTTTTGTAATCAGCCTGACCTAAACCTTCATAATAATCTTTGTGATTAACACGTGCTTTCATATCATTTGACAAGGTTCATCCTGTTAAATTGCCATGTACCGTATTTTCCGCACCATAAGCCGCCCCGTGTTGTAAGCCGCACCTTCAATGAATGGCATATTTCAAAACTTTGTTTACCTATTAGCCGCCCGATGTGTTATTAGCCACACCTACGCTACGCTAAAGGGAATGTCAAAAAAACAGTCAGATAGGTCAGTCAAACTTTAATAATATATTACAAACCAGCGTTCTAACAACTCTGTTCACTCCCAAAATGTAATGTGCAAATGTGCAATCACAAAAATAGTAACACTCAAAATAGTGCAGAGCAATAGCAACATCAATAACTCAACGTTGCTCATACGTTAGTGTCACACAACACACAAAATAAACATTTAAAGCTCACTTTCTGAAGTTATTACTCATCCACAAATCCCTCGAATTATTCTTCTTCGGTGTGCTTCACTTGTTTTTTGACACCATCTATGATGTGGACGCGCATGCAGTCATAGATCAACAGGGACGGAGCTGCGTGAAAAAAGTCACCCGGTCTCTTCGCTCATTTTTTCTTCATCCATCCATCCCTTCGAGTTAGCTTTTATGATGACGCCGGCTGGAAAGTTCTCTTTTGGCAAGGTCTTCCTTTTGAATATCACCGTGGGTGGAAGTTTCTGGCCGTTAGCATGGCAAGCTAGAACCACGGTGAAGGACGACTTCTCATTCCCTGTGGTGCGAATATTCACCGTACGTGTTCTTGTTGTATCCGCAGTGCGGTTCACATGAATATCAAAAGTCAGTGGAACCTTGTACGTGTGTCTCTAAGTAGGAGACATTTTGTGGTCTTTACAGAAACACACAAATGAAATGAAACGTAATATCCACGCGCTTCTTCTTCTACGGGGCGGGTGCTCACCTTGGCGGTTGCTTACAGTAGAAGAAGAAGCGCTTCCTCTTCTATGGAGGCGGTTGCTTACCGTAGAAGAAGAAGCGCTTCCTTTTCTACGGGGAAAAAAGATGGCGGCTGTTTACCGTAGTTACGAGACCTAAACTTTATGAAAATAAATATTAATATTAATCCATATATAAGGCGCACCGGGTTATTAGCCGCACTGTCAGCTTTTGAGAAAAATTTTGTTTTTTTGGATGGTGCGGAAAATACGGTAGGTTAGGTTGTTATAAATGTAATTATTGAATACGATTAAAATCAAGAGTAAAATGAGTAATTCAGTGTTAATATTTGAGTGGGCCTTGGGTCCCTCTGAGTCAAAAAGGTTAAGAACTCCTGCTTTAAATGACTCAAAAAACGTTTGTACAATTTGAAAAAGTCGTGTCGTAGAATTTTTGACCTTTTGACCTATATTTCTTGTCTTTTAAGAATGTCCGCTCATTTTCAATTATCTTCTATTTTGTGCCATTGAATGGACCAGTTGTGGGACAAAGGTGAATATGGAGTTGTGCCAACCTGTCTACAGAATGTTTAGAATTTCCAAATATGACTAAGAGATACAAGGTTGTTTTGGAACAGACAAAACCAAAACAAAACAATCATGAAGCACTAGATAACAAACAATGACGCACAAGAGACATAAAAAATGGCAGAAGACCGGAACTCGACAGTGATTTTGGCTTGTGTGTGTCTTGTTTACTCCGGAGTAACATGTGGTCTGTCTGCACGGCCAACTTAATTCAACCTGCACTTCTGATAATGGGTAAATAAATTTGTTGTACTAAACTACTTTTGTTGCCTGCTTAAGCTTCGGACAATCCACTACAGTCGCCGTCAAGCTAAAGCTAAACTTAGCAATTAATTTGTCTAAGGATTAAAAGAAATGTGATGATGACTGTTTGTTAGCATGTCTTCTAAAGAATTTTGACCACAAAAAAGTTACAAACCCCAAAACCAGTGAAGTTGTCACATTGTGTAAATCGTGAATAAAAACAGAATACAATGATTTGCTAATCCTTTTAAACCTATATTGAATTAAATAGACTGCAAAGACAAGATAGTTAACATTCGAACTGGAAAACTTTGTTATTTTGTGCAAATTTGGAATTTGATGCCTGCAACATGTTTCAAAAAAGCTGGCACAAGTGGCAAAAAAGACTGATAAACTTCAGAAATGCTCATCAAACACTTATTTGGAACATCCCACGGGTGAACAGGCTAATTGGGAACAGGTGGGTGCCATGATTGGGTATAAAAGCAGCTTCCATGAAATACTCAATGAAAAACAAGGATGGGGCAAGGGTCACCACTTTGTGAACAAATGCGTGAGCAAATTGTCGAACAGTTTAAGAACATTTCTCAACGAGCTATTGCAAGGAATGTAGGGATTTCACCATCTACAGTCTGTTATATCATCAAAAGGTTCAGAGAATCTGGAGAAGTCACTGCACATAAGCGATGATATTACGGACCTTCGATCCCTCAGGCGGTACTGCATCAAAAAGCAACATCAGTGTGTAAAGGATATCACCACATAGACTCAGGAACACTTCAGAAAACCACTGTCAGTAACTACAGTTGGTCGCTACATCTGTAAGTGCAAGTTGAAACTCTACTATGCAAAGCCAAAGCCATTTATCAACAACACCCAGAAACGCTTCGCTGGGCCCGAGCTCATCTAAGATGGACTGATGCAAAGTGGTAAAGTGTTCTGTGGTCTGACGAGTCCACATTTCAAACTGTTTTTGGAAACTGTGGACGTTGTGTCCTCCGGAACAAAGACGAAAAGAAACATTCGGATTCTTATAGGCGCAAAGTTTAAAAGCCAGCATCTGTGATGGTATGAGGGTGTATTAGTGCCCAAGACATGAGTAACTTACACATCTGTGAAGGCACCATTAATGCTGAAAGGTACATACAGGTTTTGGAGCAACATATGTTGCCATCCAAGCAACGTCTTTTCCATGGACGCCCCTGCTTATTTCAGCAAGACAATGCCAAGCCACATTCTGCATGTGTTACAGCAGCGTGACATCATAGTAAAAGAGACCGGTCTCCAAATGAAAATGCGTGGCGCAATATGAAGCGTAAAATACGACAACGGAGACCCCGTACTGTTGAACAACGTAAGCTGTACATAAAGCAAGAATAGAAAAAAATTCCACGTGAAAAGCTTCAAAAATGTGTCTCCTCAGTTCCCAAACGTTTACTGAGTGTTGTTAAAAGGAAAGGCCATGTAACACAGTGGTAAAAATGCCTGTGCCTACTTTTTTGCAATGTGTTGCTGCCATTAAATTCTAAGTTAATGATTATTTGAAAAAAAAAAAAAGTTTCTCAGTTCAAACATTAAATATCTTGTCTTTGCAGTCTATTCAATTGAAGATAAGTTGAAACAGATTTTAAAATCATTGTATTCTGTTTTTATTTACGAATTACACAACATGCCAACTTCACTGGTTTTGGGTTTTGTAAAATCAAGAGTAAAAAATTACTAATTCAGTGTTAATATTCGAGTGGTCAAAAAGGTTAAGAACCACTGCTTTAAATTACTGAAAAAACATGTCTGTACAATTTTAAAAAGTCGCTATCAAGCGAAAGCCAAACTTAGCAATTAATTTGTCTAATGACTAAAAAAAAGTGACGATGACTGATTGTTAGCATGTCTTCTGAAGCATTTTGACCACAAAAAAGTTAAAACGCATGCGAAAACAAATATCATACAATGTTTTCATAGTTTTTTGTGCTGGATTTTTATTTTGATCAAGTCGTCTGAAAAGCAAAATAACACAAACCAGCTGCAGTTGGAATATAACTGGTGTAAAAAACAATAATATGATCAATATTCCCTGAGCCACCTTTGCCGTGCCCTCTGAGACGTTTAACTCATTAAATTATTAGTTTTGATCTGGTGAATGAATTTCTAGATAGAGCCAGCACAATGGTCTCCAAGGAGATGGGAGGCTATAAATGCCGTTAGGTGGACTATTGAAGAGTTTATTAACGACACAAGCAGCGTGCCATCCGCTTCCTCAGGTGAGATTAGCTTTGCTGCCTTCAGGAGGTTCTCCGTTGGTTTTAGCTTCATTAGATGTTGGACTAATCACTTGTTGTTGGTTTGAACCTGCCTTGTGGAGAGTGTTTCTAACAGCTTCTGTGTCGCTCCAGGTGTCGGTGGCATGGACCTGTGTGTGACCGTCAAAGGCGTCTCTTTCCTCTTGCAGACAGGTATGGGCATCTTGGGGAACATCGTGGTCCTGCTGGCCTACGCCCACATCATCTTTACGAAGTCCAAGCTGCTTCCTGTGGACATGATCCTGTGCCACCTAGCCTTTGCCAACCTTGTGCTCCTGCTGACCCGCGGCGTCCCCCAGACCATGATGGTCTTCGGCCGCACTAACCTGCTCAATGATTCGGGCTGCAAGGTGGTCATTTTCAGCTATCGCATCAGCCGGGCGTTGTCCGTGTGCCTCACCTGCATGCTCAGTGTGTTCCAGGCAGTGACCGTTGCCCCAGGCTTGTCCAGACTGAAGTCTGGCCTTCACTGCCTGGTCCTCCCCACCTTTGCAGGACTCTGGTTACTCAACTCAGCCATATACTTTCAAACCTTTTTTAGTGCTGTAGCTCCACAGAATGGCACCAACCCCGCCTTTACGCTCAACGTGGGCTTCTGCCTTGTGGACTTCAAAAACAACCTGAACTACCTCATCAAGGGGGTTTTGGTTTCCGGAAGGGATTTTTCCTTCGTGGCCCTCATGGTGGCCTCCAGCGGTTACATACTGCTGCTGCTCCACCGCCACAGCCGCCAGGTGAGAGCAATCCGTCGCTCCCAAGGCAGAGGGGTTGAGACCCGAGCAGCAAAGACGGTGGTTACCCTGGTGGTCCTGTACGTCGTCTTCTTTGGGATCGAGAACATGATCTGGATCTACATGCTGACCGAGGCCAAGATGTCCCCAGCGGTGGCTGACATGAAGGTGTTCTTCTCCTCATGCTATGCTTCCCTCAGCCCGTACTTCATCATTTCCTCCAATAAAAAGGTCAAGGCCAAAGTTCTGTGTGCGGCCGAGCAAGACCAACCAGCATCCATGGACACTCAGGAGTCACGTGATAAATGACCTTCTCTTTCACGTTCTTAAATGTCCATCTCCTGCTTAACTGTCTTTTAAATGACCAACTGTTTATCTTTTAAAAATGTGCACTCTTTCTGTATATAGTGGATATATATATGTGTATATATATATATGGTGGTACAAAACAAACATGTTGCTGTCTTACCTGTTTGTGCTAGAACCACTTAAATGTTTGCAAGAAAAACGCTAAAAGGAAACTACTCTCGTTAGGTGTGATGATGTACTTAGTTAAAACTGTCAAATGCTACAGTGAATGGCTTCGAGGCGAGTGGCTTGTTACTTGTCTCGTCCCCTATGCATCGCCATCAATATGCGATCATGATATCCTTTGTGTTTTTCCTCGGCGGTGTCGTCCAACCTAACTAAGGAATGTGTCAGGGCGCCTTGAGTCGCAAAGAAAGTGGCAAAAGAATCGGTGAGATGTCTTAAAGTAACATTTGCAAAATATCGAATTTCCTTAAAATAATCCAATAAGTCACTGATATGTATATTTTCAAAATGTAAAGAACAAACAAGGGACTGTGACTAATTAATTAAATACTTTATACCAAACATGTTAAACACTCATTTAGTTAAATTCTTTGTCTTTTGCAGGGGGAATAAATTAATAAATATATATATATATATACATTTAAATATATATATAAATAGCGTATTTTTCGGACTATAAGTCACAGTTTTTTTCAGTTTGCGACTTATACTCAGGAGCGACTTATGTGTGAAATTATTAACACATTACCGTAAAATATCAAATAATATTATTTAGCTAGGCTGACCATATTCTGATATCCCAAAAAGAGGACACATATATGCGTGCAAAGGCGGGCAGCACGCCAAGGCCGGGACTAGGTGAAAATTTGCCAATGATACTCGAACTTGCTTTATAAATATATATATATTTTTTTTAAAGTATTTTTTCTCCTCTGTTGACAGCAGTGTTGGCGCTAGGAATTTTCAAAATGGGATCCATGCCATCAAGTCATAAAAATGGAGTCTCACAGTAAGTTTTTGGGGTACCACTTTTTTGTAAGCGTTTTGAAAACAAATGACAAATGTATGCATTATCCTGTTATATCTCACATTCTATATTGTGTTTTGGAAAAATGTTGTCATAAACGTTACTTAATTCATTAAAAAAGATAATACAAAAGAAAACAAATGTGTATACATATGTAAATGTATCAGTTATAAACATTCATTAACTTTCTTCTTTCCTTCATGGATCTAAACTTTATCGCTGCTGGTAGTTTTTTCTAAGTTTTTATTTAATAAGTTGTAGGTGTATTTATTTCAGTATAAACGTGTAAAAAGTGTTTTGCTTGGGTCATGAAATTATGATAATGGTGTGCCAGGGCATACATACATTTTATATTTAACGCTTAAATCTCTGGAGTCTACATCAACTTCAGATCTATTCCTCATTTCAAAATGTTTTAGTTTTTTTTATGTTGTTTTTTTTGTTTGTTTGTTTTCTCCCCTTTTTTGTCAAACAAAACTATGTTTTTTATGGCAAACACACACAATATGCAAAATCTTCCACCAAAAATATTTTTCAAAGTGTAATATTTGATGTGAAGTAATCGGAACCTTTGATAGGTCAATAATTCATAATAACATTGATTTTGATTCAATATTATGTTTTGAGCAATGACCGTTTGAAAGAAAAAAAAACATCTTTGTTTTATTAGTCAACATTGCAACTTTTTCTAAATTACATTTCACCTTTAAGCTTTTTTATTTCACTTTTGTTATGTTTTTGTTTATTTTAATAGTATTTTTAGAATGTGCCGTGGGCCTTTAAAACATTAGCTGTGGGCCACAAATGGTAAAAAAAAATCAAAAAATTTATAATCTGCGTCTTTTCTGATTTCAATGCGTTAAAAAGACACAAAAAGTGTGTTAACGCCAACACTGGTTGACAGTATAACAAAATAAGTCACAGTTATATTCTGTAACATTCACAGTTTTGGAAAAAAAAAGTGCAGAGGTAGAAATATTCAAAATAACCTCTTGTATATAATGTAAAAATAAATAATGCCTCAAAACAAGTTAATTAAATCTAAACAAAAAACAGCAGACGAGCTCTCGCCCTGCACAGCTGTTTTGTGCTTTGTAGTGTGGATATGGGCTTGTAGATCGTTGGCCCCTTTATTTGCCAGAGATACATACGTTGCTGCTTTGCACACAGTGCATTCTGCTTTCCATGTGTCACGGCCAGGACGAAAACACAAATACTTTTCCCGCAGATCATCCGTGAAGTTGCATTTACATTTAGGCATTTCTTGTTCCCATGTCTCTCTCCACTCACTCGCTCTGTGTCTCTGCCCCTCCCTCACGAATGTTGCTATGTGCGCGCACCTTCAGTTTTTTTTTTTAACCCCTTCTTAACTTAACCCTGGACGTACATTGAAAATACACACAACTCTAACTAAAAATGCCAGACATTTGAGGCATTTAAGAAACCCCGCCCGGACACCCCAGACACCCCCGCAAAAGAGGACATGTCCGGGGAAAAGAGGACGTATGGTCAGCCTAATTTAGCTCATTCACATAAGAGACTAGACGTATAAGATTTCATCGAATTTAGCGATTAGGAGTGACAGATTGTTTGGTAAACGTATAGCATGTTCTATATGTTGTAGTTATTTGACTGACTCTTACCATAATATGTTATGTTAACATACCAGGCACGTTCTCAGTTGGTTATTTATGCGTCATATAACGTACACTTATTCAGCCTGTTGTTCACTATTCTTTATTTATTTTAAATTGCCTTTCAAATGTCTATTCTTGGTGTTGGGTTTTATCAAATATATTTCCCCAAAAAATGCGACTTATACTCCAGTGCGACTTATATATGTTTTTTTCCTTCTTTATTATGCATTTTCAGCAGGTGCGACTTATACTCCGGTGCGACTTATACTCCGAAAAATACGGTATATATTTATATATATATATATATATATATATATATATATATATATATATATATATATATATATATATATATATATATATATATGTATATAGGTTGATTGGCAACACTAAAATTGGCCCTAGTGTGTGAATGTGAGTGTGAATGTTGTCTGTCTATCTGTGTTGGCCCTGCGATGAGGTGGCGACTTGTCCAGGGTGTACCCCGCCTTCCGCCCGATTGTAGCTGAGATAGGCTCCAGCGCCCCCCGCGACCCCAAAAGGGACAAGCGGTAGAAAATGGATGGATGGATGGATATATATATATATATATATATATATATATATATATATATTATATACATATATATATATATATTAGGGTTGTACGGTATACTTGTATTAGTATAGTACCGTGATACTAATGAATCATTTTCGGTACTATATCGCCTCTGAAATGTACCCTTCCCGCACCCCCCTGCGGCTGCGTCATCGTCACGTCGTGACATTGCTGATTTTACGAGCAGAGGAGCATGCTCGGTAGCACACAATCACGGAGTACTTACAAGCAGACACAGTGTGTAGACAGAAAAAAGGAGAACGGACGCATTTTGACTTAAAAACTAACAATAAAGGTGAAGTCTGCGGGCTATAGAGCGTTTTCTATTGGGGCTCCAGTACTCTGGAATGCCCTCCCGGTAACAGTTAGAGATGCTACCTCAGTAGAAGCATTTAAGTCCCATCTTAAAACTCATTTGTATACTCTCGCCTTTAAATAGACCCCCCTTTTAGACCAGTTGATCTGCTGTTTCTTTTCTGCTCTGCCCCCCTCTCCTTCGTGGAAGGGGGGGCACAGGATTCGCTGGCTGTCCAAAGTCGGGACCCGGGGTGGACCGTTCGTCTGTGCATCGATTGGGGACGTCTCTGCGCTGCTGACCTGTCTCCGCTCGGGATGGTCTCCTGCTGGCCGCACTATGGACTGGACTCTCAGTATTATGTTAGATCCACTATGGACTGGACTCTCACAATATTATGCTAGATCCACTCGACGTCCATTGCACCGGTCGCCCAGGGGGTCCCCCACATCTGCGGTCCCCTCCAAGGTTTTCTCATTGGGTTGAGTTTTTCCTTGCCCTTATGTGGAATCTGAGCCGAGTATGTCGTTGTAGCTTGTGCAGCCCTTTGAGACACTCGTGATTTAGGGCTATATAAGTAAACATTGATTGATTGATTGATTGATTGACGTTATAACACTGAAACACCCTCAGGAAGAGATGCTTTAAGACATGGCTGGCCGTCGGCAGTGTTTTAGCTACTTCTAAATCACTAATCCTGGTCTCCATGGCGACAAATAAAGTATGTTTCTTACAAGTATCAACAATCCATCAAGCGGTGTGGCTTCATAGCTTACCGAAGTCATACTAAAAACATTTTGACAGATTTTTGAGCGCCATGTGTAATGTTCTATATTCTCAATGGAACATTTAAAGTTTTGGTGTTGTTTACTGGCCTCATTTTGCAGTTTACACGTATCTCTTATGTATGACTGCCATCACTGATCACACTTATCATTACACCATGTACCAAATAAAATTGCTTCGAGGTCGGTAAGCACAACCATAATTATTCTGTACATTAGAGTTATAGGGCGCACTGTCGATTTTTGAGAATATGAAAGGATTTTTAGTGCGCCTTATAGTCCAAAAAAATATGGTAGATGGATGGGCACTGTAAATTCCGAACTATAAGCTGCTATTTTTTCTTTCACTTTGGACCCTGCGGCTTATAAGACGGTGCGACTAAATTATGGATTCTTACTTACTAAAAGTTAAAGTACCAATGATTGTCACACACACTAGGTGTGGTGAGATTATCCTCTGCATTTGACCCATCACCCTCACCCCCTGGGAGGTGAGGGGAGCAGTGAGCAGCAGCGGTGGCCGCGCTGCTGCTTGGCACTCAGCATCAACTCTTGATGCTGAATGCCAAGCAGGGAGGTAATGGGTCCCATTTTTATAGTCTTTGGTATGACTCAGCTGGGGTTTGAACTGACATCCTACCGATCTCAGGGCGGACACTCTAACCACTAGGCCACTGAACCGTCCCATGTGTGATGTCTCTAGGACTGTTTTCATGCATGTTCATGCACAAATTTGTCAAGAATATTGTCCAGGATGAAGCGACAGATGCCCTGCCATAGTGATCGAGTGCTTTCACAAGTCCAAAACAGGTGGTAAACAGTCTCTGGATGCATGTTACATAAGGTGCAGGTAACATCAATGTCCTTCTTGTATCTAACCATCACAGTCTTTACAGGGTAATAACGATGAATGATTTTAAAAGATATCTCTTTGACTTTGTTGGTAAGTAAATACCTGTTAGGAAGGGACCATGTTTTGACCCAGCAGATGTCATTCACAATATTATTCCAGAGCGCAATTACATAGGAGACAGACACACAATCATCTTGGAATAAGCTGCGGATTTTTCTGTTATTTTTCTGATCAAAGCAAAGTTTCCCCACAGGAGTGTCAAGTGGATCATTCACAATTTTTACAGCAGAAAGAGGAGATGAGTAAGCCCTGTACAACATAACAACACCTGTTGGAATGGCATCAAATACAATGGCAAATTGTTTGGGAGTTACAGGGACCTTAAAGTGGTTGAGAAATTATTGGTAATTAAAAAGTTGACGTTCCTTATTGAAAAGCTGACTCACTAAAATAATATCATTCTTGAACCAATTGTTGAGGAAAAGAGATTTCCTTTTGTAACATATATCTTTATTGTTCCAAATGAAGTATTTGGTAGGTGAGAAATTGCACTTGTATATAAGAGACCATGCCAGAAGGGCTTGTTTGTGGAAGTTTGAAAGAGCAACAGGAATCCTATCAATGCTGTAATTACACAATAGCAAAAAATTTAGGCCTCCAAGGTTAGAAAATACATGATGAGAAATGAAGTTCCAAATTGAGGTAGGGTCTTTCAAATAGTGTCTTATCCAATTAATCTTAAAGGTGTTGTTTAGTGTAGTGAAATCCAGAAAGTTTAGACCACCCTGATTATAATTGTTCATTATAACAGATTTCTTAATATAATGAATTTTGTTTTTCCAAACAAAGTCAACAAGTATTTTGTCAATAGTTTTACATATTTTTTGGTTAACATCTAAAGAAATAGCCGCATACGTAGGCCTGGAGATACCTTCTGCTTTGGAAAGCAAGGTTCTGCCTTTTAAGGATAGATCTCTCTGTAGCCATTGGTTAAATATTTTCTTAGTTTTTTCTACAATTGGATTAAAGTTCAAGACCGATCTAGAACTCTGATTTTTATTGATAAGTATTCCTAGGTAATTAATACTATCCTTAACTGGAATTTGACATATAGACATTATTTCACATCTCTTCACAGCCATTAGTTCACACTTATTCACATTCAGACGGAGACCAGAAGCCAAGGAAAAAACATGAACCACATCCAAGGCAAGAGGAATTTGAGAAGAGTCCTTCAAAAAGAGTGTTGTGTCATCAGCCAGTTGGCTGATAGTTATTTCTCTGTCTAATATAGAGATCCCCTTTAAACAGCTAGATTTGATATGAACCGATAGCAATTGGGTGGCTAACAAAAATAAATATGGAGAACTAGGACAACCTTGCCGTATCCCACGTTTTAATTAGAATCTTGGGGATGTACCAGATTTTAGCTTTATCGAACTATTGCCATTGCAGTACAAAGTCTTGATTGTTTTGCGGAAAAAATTGCCGAAGCCAAATTTGTCAAGTGTCCGGAAGATAAATTCATGTTCGATCGAGTCAAAAGCTTTGTAGAAGTCCAGGAAAAGCAGGAAGCCTTCATCATTAATGACCTCTGGGTAATCCAGTATGTCAAGTACAAGCTTGATATTATTCGAAATGTGTCTCCCTCTCATAAATCCTGACTGTGTCTCATCAATTATGTCATCCAGAACCAATTTTAAACGTTTAGCAAAAACAATAGCTACAATCAGTCATTGTTTAGGAGGCTAATTGGACGCCAATTATCAATAATCAGTAAATCTTTGTTTGGTTTGGGTATAAGGGTAATGAGGCCTTGTGTTAAAGTTGGAGGAAGGGCACCTGTATCAATACTTTCACAAAACACTTCTAGTAAGAAAGGAGCTAGCTCTTTTGAAAATATTTTATAGAATTCAGATGTAATACCATCCACCCCAGGAGATTTGTTATTTTTTAAACTATTAATTGATTCCACTACTTCCTTGAGACAGATTGGACGGTCACAGAATCCCTGGTCAGTTGTGCTGATTGACTTAGTTTCAGTTAAGGCATCCATAAACGAAATAGCATCACTTTCACAGTATTGACTATTGTATAATTTTTTGTAAAATTTAGAACAATAATTTGTAATCTGTTTTGCATCATTGCAAATCAAATCGTTTATTTTCAGTTGATCAATGGTGTTGTTTTGAGCCTGCGATTTTTCTAAACGAAAGAAATACGCAGAATTTTGTTCACCTTCCTCCAGCCATTGTTTTCTAGATCTTACAAAGGCTCCTTCTGTCAGACAGACCTTCAAAGTGCCTGCGTTTCACCAAATACAGTCACTGGTGACGTTTCACTCCGTTCTACCAATCAAATGCAGTCACTGGTGACGTTTAACTCCGTTCCACCAATCAGATGCAGTCACTGGTGACGTTGGACCAATCAAACAGAGCCAGGTGGTCACATGACCTGACTTAAACAAGTTGAAAAACTTATTGGGGTGTTACCCAAGTTGTCAATTATACAGAATATGTACTGTACTGTGCAATCTACTAATAAAAGTTTCAATCAATCAATCAAAAGTGTGAAGGAAAAAAGACACTTTTTATTTCAACCGTACATCCCGTCAAAAGCCTAAAGACTGACCGCACAGTTCCTGTCTTCACAATAAAAGTGGCGCTCCTCGCGCCTGCCCTTACAAAATAAGAGTCTCCGAAAGCCAGCGAGCTACGGAGTTAGCCCCTAATGTATTTCTTGTAAAGTGTATAAAAACTAATATGGAAGCTGGACCAATAAGATGCCAAAAACCAACCACTTTCATGTGGTATTAGACAGAAAGGAATAACTTTTTTTCTCCTCCATTTGAAAACGTAGACATTATCAGCACTGCTGTCTGATTCCAATCAATGCAAGTCATCAGAATCAGGTAATACACCAACTTATATTCATGTCTTTGTCACGTTTCAGTGCACAGTGTCCACACGTATCGGAGAATAAAGTAATACTCTTAATCTTTAGCCTAATGGCATATTTATTACAAGTAGCGGCTGAAAATGGCGCGTCTCACAAAGAGAGCGTAATGACGTCACATCTTGTGTACGTACCGTAAACATATAGAACATACAGCACAACACAACAGGTACCGTAATGCAATGAGTAAGGGCGCAATCCAAACACAACATTTAACACCCCCACTCGCCATTAACTCAATTGGTTACCTTGAGAAAAAAATTACAATGCAAGAAAAGAAAATAGGGATCACATGTTGTCCCTTCCCCAATAAACAGAAAAACACACTGCACTTCTAAGTGCCAAACATGTCCTGTTTGAACCTTTTTAGCTTCATCTTGGTGGCTGGCTTTGTCAGAACATCGGCAATCATATTTTCAGTAGGACAGCACTCCAAAATCACTCTGCCACTTTTTATAGTTTCCCTTTTTCTGACTGTAGCCTTTCGCTACGAACCTCGCTTTGTATTTATCTGTTCCGTCAATGTCACTCTTGAGGGCATAGACCCATTTTCCCCCCACTGCCTGTTTGCCCGGTGGCAAATGGGTGAGGCTAAAGGTGTCGTTTTCCTCCAGTGACTTCACCTCATCATCCATAGCATTTTTCCACTGCCTTGATTTGTTTGACATTATCGCTTCCTTGTAGGTTTGAGGAATGTCACATACTGCTCTGTAGCAAGAGTCCACGCATGTTACAAATTTGTCCATTGTATCCTCAGTCTCAAACTCCTGTAAGTGAACCGGCCTCCTCCTGGTTCGCGATGGGTTCCTTCTGTTTACAGTGTCAGTGACTCTACCCGGCTGTGTGCGTTCAGTCTGTTCAGGTAAAGTCTCAGAAACACCCTGTAAACCTTGATCTGGTACATTTTCAACCTTGTCATCATCAACACAAATTTCTCTTTCATTAACCCTGGGTTGTACATCACCATACCCCATGTATGACTCACATGTTTGTGTTTCTTTTTCTGTTGCAGTTTTGGTTGTGAATTTTACCAATCTATGTTTCTGAACTTTCTCTTGTTCTGGGTAGTACACTAGGTAGGCTGGGCTGTTTTTATCGTAACCCACAAAAACACCCTGCTCACACCTAGAGTCTAGCTTGCCCTTGGCTTGTTGCTGGTAAGCATAGCACACTGATCCAAATTTTTGCATTTTGGAAATGTTTGGTTCTTTCCCTGCGAACAACTCGTATTGTGTTTTCTGTGTACGCCTAGAGTAGCATCTGTTCCGTACATAGGCCGCCGTCTGTACAGCGTAGTTCCACAGCTTATTTGGTAAGTTACTTTCTAGCAGTAAGCATCTGCTCATCTCATAAAGGGTTCTCCACCCTCTCTCGGCCGTGCCATTTTGGTGTGGTGAATAGGGTGCAGACGTTTCATGTCTAATCCTATTCCTTATTAACAGTGCCTGGAACTCTTTGCTTGTATACTCAGAACCATTATCTGATCTGATGCACCGAACCTCACCGTATGGTGCTACGTCAGCTAAAAACCGTTCTGTTGCGAGCACTGCATCACTTTTAGACCTTAGAAAGTACACCATCATGGTACCAGAATAGTCATCAGTAAATATTTGTGCATATTTGTGACCATCAATGCTAGGCGTTTGCATGGGACCGGCTAGGTCAGTGTGGACTAGTTCCAAGGGTTTCTTAGCCCTCCTGTCAGGCTCCTTGTTTCTTGTCTGGGTAAATTTTCCTTTTGTGCACACTTCACATAATTGTGCTGGTTTAGCCGCACTCCCTTTTATCTCCATGCCTCTCACTACACCTTGTCATTTTTGCACATCTTCATAATTACAATGGCCTAAAATTTCATGCCATGTTTGTACATCATGACACACTTTACATAGATCAATATCAGTTTGAACAGTAGGCAAGTAATACAGATTACCACTTTCGTGTATGTCAAACCTGCTACCGTCCCTTGTGACCATGCGATTGTCTCCTTTCTCGAAGGTGATCGTCGCTCCTCCATTTGTGGCACGCGCCACGGAAAATATGTCATGTGGATATGTGGGTATGTACAGAGCATCCCTCAGTTGTGCTCTGTGCTGTCGTCCAGCGCTGTCCTGCAGACAGATGGTCGCTGTTCCTCTTCTCTGTGCTATTCCACTGCATTTGGTTCCGTCTGCTAGCTCCACTGAATGAGAGTCAGGTTGAAACGTGTCATCGAAGCTTTTAAACTTTTCTATGTCATTCACAATATGTGATGTTGCTCCTCCGTCGACCATAATGCCTTTCATCTTCACGCTGCCTGGTGGTCTCTCATTCCTTGCGTCGTTTGCCTTGAAGAAATGGTCCTCTCGGTCGCTGTCTCGTTCCTCCACGACCTTTCTCGCGCCATCTCGTTCCCCCTTTTTCTTGCACAGCGACTCTTCGTGTGTGTTACTTTTGCAGTATCCACACCATACTTTTCTGGAACACTTTCTTGTTTTGTGCCCCTTTATTCCACATCTGTAGCACGTCACGTTGGCATCTTCATCTTTTCTATTGCCAGCTTGTGCCCTTGGTGGACCTCTGCCCTGTTTTACATGGGTCTTCATCACATTGTCTGTAGATTCTGTCTTCTTCATTTTCTCGCTCTCTTCATAAACTCTTAGTCTCCTTTTAAAGTCTGCAAATGTAACTGTATCTTCATTTTGTGTTACATGGACTGCTAGGGGCTTGAAGGATTCTGGTAGCCCATTTATCACCATGGCTACATTTAGTCCGTCACTCATGGTTTCACCAGCGTCTTTTAGGGCCATGATAATGTTCTCTGCTCTTATAATGTAGTCTGTAACATTCTCACCTTCTCCCATGTGTAGCTTGGTGAGTGATGTGTACAGATTGATGATCCTCGGCTTACTTTTTCCGGAGTAGTGTTTTCTCAGTATTTTCAGGGCTTGTCTGCCATCATCTGCAGCCTCGTTGTTGTGTTCATTCAAGTTAATCTTAAATACTGTTCTTATACTTGAATGCCTATTGGTAATGTGTTCTACTGTCTTACTCAGGCTATTTACGTTGTGCCTTTTGATACCTTGAAGCCACCGTAGTTGGGCTGGGCCTTTTGAGGAAGTTACTGAAATAAAGGAGAGTGCTGTTGTGAAGTTGAGCAAGGCTGTTGTGTCTGTTATTTGAACATAACATTTGGCGAACGAGGATGGCTGACACACCTATATTCTCCCTGCCACCTCCGGACCCGTTTCTACCCCTCCCGGGCGATCCTGTCATTCCCTGGAATCAGTGGAAATCGTCTTTTGAGACGTATCTTTTGGCCACAGGTTTGGACAATGCCACTAGCGCGAGGAAGCGCGCCATTCTCCTACACCTGCTTGGAGCGGAGGGGAACAGAATTTTCAATTCTCTCAGCGGTACGCTGGACACTTATGATGCAGTCATAACAGCTTTGAGCGGACATTTTGTAAAATCACAGAATATCCTACTCCGCCGGTTGGAGTTCAGACGAAGATGTCAGCGCCCGGGTGAGTCTGCCAGGCAGTATGTAGCAGATTTAAGAGCCCTATCACAGAACTGTAATTTCGGCAACCTCACTGATGAACTCATTCGAGACCAGCTCATTGAGAAAACGTCTAATCCCAGAGTGCAGGAGGAGTTGTTACTCAAGGATGCAACTTTGACACTTGATGACGCACTAATAATCGCAATACAAGTGGAATCGGCTACTGAATGTGCGGCCAAAATTGCGGAAAATAAGCCTCATAGGCCTACCCCTGTTATGGAACAGTCAGTGCAACAGCTATCAACCTCAGACCCTGATGCTGCTATACAGGTAGCGCGTCCCCAGCCAACACGTCAACAGAGACGGTGTGGGAATTGTGGCTCCAACCGCCATGCAACAAGGGCCCAGGACTGCCCTGCTAGGGGCCAAACTTGTCGCCGTTGTCAGAAGCCTAACCACTTTGCCAGGTGGTGCCGGTCCGCTCCGGCCGATTACCCTGATGCACAGTCACATGACCCGGCGGTGCCTGTGCGCACTGTAGGCCCCCACTCAGCGACTTTCTCGAGGTGCCCTGTTTACCTGGATGACTGCTGTGTCCCTCTCCTCCTCGACACTGGGGCCAAAGTGTCACTACTGAATGTCGACACCTGCAACCTGCTCTTCCCGAACAGACAGCTACAGCCCCCGTCCACTGCCCTCTGTGGCTACGGCCGCAGCAAAATCGATGTCGTCGGCCTTCTCTACCTCCCGGTTCGCTACACCTCTACAGCTGTGGACCGTTTCCCGTTCCACATCACGCGCCGCGGCGAGAACATCATGGGCCTCGACCTCTTCACTAGCCTGGGTTTTACCCTGCAGGACAACAGCGGTATGCGGATTCTACACGTAGCGTCTCCGAGGCAACACGACCAGCCGGAGCTGTTTAACGGCCTGGGCTGCCTCAGCTCATTTACACACAAGCCACTCCTGGACCACAGCGTGCCTCCCGTGGTCCAGCCCCTTCGCCGTGTTCCCCTGGCTTTGCGGGACGGCGTTACGCAGGAGCTTCAACGCCTCCAGGCTGGTGGAATCATAGAGCCCATCGACGCTTCCCCATGGGTGTCCAACATTGTCATCGCCAAGAAGAAGTCGGGCGGACTGAGAGTCTGCGTCGACCTCCGCCAAGTGAACAAGGCAGTGGTGCCTGACAAATATCCTCTTCCTACGACGGAGGAACTCACTACACACTTCCACGGCTCCCGAGTTTTCAGTAAATTGGACTTGCGACAGGGCTATTTACAAGTCCCTTTACATAAGGAGAGTAGGGACTTGACAGCGTTTATCACCCACACTGGCCTGTACCGCTACACGAGGATGCCTTTTGAGCTCAATTCAGCGCCGAGTTGTTTCCAGAAAATCATGTCCACAATCCTCGCTAGCTGCACTGGGACTGTGGTGTATCTGGATGATATTGTGGTGCATGGGCCAGATGCTGCCACACACGATGCCCGCCTGGAACAGGTTTTCACCGCACTCAAGCGCCACCATGCCACGCTGAACACAGAGAAGTGTGTTTTCGCTGCACCCGCCATAGACTTTGTTGGGTTCCGTGTCTCCGCCGACGGCATCTCGCCTCTCCAGTCGAACGTGGATGCCATCATCGACGTCCCCACTCCTGCGACGGCCTCCCAGGTGGCATCATTTTTGGGGATGACAGCCTACTACATGCGGTTCCTGCCTCAGTACTCCTCCATTACGGCCCCGCTCAGGATGCTGCTCAGGCAGGAGACACCATGGTCTTGGACTCCCAAGTGCCAGGTTGGTTTCGACGAGTTGAAGCGGCTCCTCACCACGTCTCCGATCCTGGCGCACTTCCAACTGGACAGCCCCACATTCGTGACCTGTGATGCTTCCGCAGTGGCTCTAGGTGCCGTTCTGTCACAGATCCATGATGGCGTAGAGAGACCGGTAGCGTTTGCCTCTCGGGCGCTCAGCCCCACTGAGCAGAAATATTCAGTGGGCGAACGGGAGGCACTCGCCTGTATATGGGCATGTGAGCGTTGGCATCTCTACTTATACGGAAGGTCCTTTACTTTACGGACGGACCACCAGGCCCTGACGACCCTGATGTCTACCTCTGGTGTGGGGCACAGGCCCCTCCGTCTTCACAGATGGTCAGACCGTCTGCAGCAGTATGACTTTCAGCTACAATTCACCCCTGGCAGGAATAACGTGGTGGCAGACTACCTGTCCCGTCCTGCCACCACCCAGGGCCCCGCTGTCTCCCCGGAGGACGAAGAAGACGTGGTCCACCTGGTCCACTCACCATTGAAGGACACTGTCTCCCTTCGTGATTTGGAGACGGCCTCAGCAGCCGAGCCTGTCTTCACCATGCTGCGTGACTACATCAGACACGGTTGGCCTTCCCGTGTCCCACCTGAGCTAGAGCCGTATTCCCGTGTGAAGAACGAACTGTCATGCTGGGGTGAGGCCTGCATCGCCCGGGGACACTGCGCTGTTATCCCAGTAGCCCTCAGAGGGTGTGTCTTACAGATGGCACACCAGGGTCACCTTGGCATAGTCAAAGCCAAGCAAAGGTGCCGTGACACAGTGTGGTGGCCCGCCATCGATCGAGACCTGGAGGGACTCATCCGCTCCTGTGCAGCGTGCCTCACCAGTGGGAAGACTGGGCCACCCGCTTCGCCTCCACTCCAGCCCCTGGACTGGCCAACTAAACCGTGGGACCATCTCCAGCTTGATATCTGTGGTGAGCTGCATAATGTGCCACACCACCAGAGGTTTCTTGTGGTGGTCTACGACCTGCATTCCAAGTGGCCTGAGGTGGCTCCCATGGGAACGGTCACCTCTGCTGCCGTCGTCGCCTTCCTGGACCGCCTGTTTTCCCGTTGGGGTTTACCCCGAGCCATCACCACGGACAACGGTCCTCAGTTCCTGTCCTCGGAGTTCACCGCCTACCTTGCCAGCAAGGGTGTTACTCACATCAGAACCTCCGTCTACCACCCCCAGGCAAACGGGGGGGTGGAAAGGTACAACCAATCACTGAAGAATGGACTGCGTGCTCACATGTCCGAGGGATACTCGCTGGAGGCTGCACTGAATCAGACCCTCCTCCACTACAGGGCGACTGTCCACTCTACAACAGGGGTCTCTCCTGCCAGCCTCATGGTGGGTCGAGAGTTTGTGCTTCCCCTGTCGAGACTCCGCCCACCGATGGCCGCGAGCCCGCGACCATGCTCAGCAGCAGTCAAGTCTCGCGTCAAGGGACAACAAACTTCCATGAAGCAAAGGTTCGATCAGAAGCACAGGGCTAAATGGCCAGCTGTCAGAGTGTCGGACTGGGTCAGAGCGCGCCGGCCCCACCGCGCCAACAAACTGTCAACATTCTGGTCTGCTCCATACCAGGTCAGCCGCCAGCTGGGCCCAGCTTCATTTCAGTTAACCGATGGATCCCGTTGGCACGCTAGCTGCCTGCGCAAGGTACCTGCCCCTCCTCACCAGCCTCACGTCACAGGGGTGGCACCGAACATTCCTGCATTGGGGCCACGCCCTCCGGTGCCCGATCCAGTGGCAGAACCCCTCGCCCAGGCTGTGCCGGTCGCGCAGTGCCCTGCTCCAGCACCGGCCCCACTGCCGGTCCCCCTTGCTCCTGAGCCTCGGCCTGTTAGGGCCCGTGCACGCCCTGAGCGTTTTCAGGACTTTGTGGCCACCTTCCATACTTGAAGTTTTAAGAGAGGAGGGGAAATGTTGTGTTCATTCAAGTTAATCTTAAATACTGTTCTTATACTTGAATGCCTATTGGTAATGTGTTCTACTGTCTTACTCAGGCTATTTACGTTGTGCCTTTTGATACCTTGAAGCCACCGTAGTTGGGCTGGGCCTTTTGAGGAAGTTACTGAAATAAAGGAGAGTGCTGTTGTGAAGTTGAGCAAGGCTGTTGTGTCTGTTATTTGAACATAACACTCGTGTCTTATTAAGGATAAGCTTTTGTCATCAATGAGTCTGATCAGTTCAGCATAACAGTCAGTATTCTTCCTCCTATGTTCAGCTTGAGCTTCTTCATTGCCAGATGGCGCATTCAGGATCGCCTCTTTTAATTTTAGAATGTGTAGATGACCTAAAAATCTTGTTTCCCACAGGTCATATTTTTCATCTGATCCATCAAAAAGAAGTTGCGGGGCTGGTGTCGCCATTCTGTTAGCCATCTCGCGTATTGCGTCGCGAAAAACTTCTTCCGAGCTTTACTCACTTTATCTCCAAGTTGTCCACAGAAGCTCCGTGTTAATCCGTCACGTTAAACTTCCTCCAACTCTTCCTGGGCACATAACCTGTCACGTTTCAGTGCACAGTGTCCACACGTATCGGAGAATAAAGTAATACTCTTAATCTTTAGCCTAATGGCATATTTATTACAAGTAGCGGCTGAAAATGGCGCGTCTCACAAAGAGAGCGTAATGACGTCACATCCTGTGTACGTACCATAAACATATAGAACATACAGCACAACACAATAGGTACCGTAATGCAATGAGTAAGGGCGCAATCCAAACACAACATTTAACAGTCTTCATGAAAGAAAGGAATCTATATGTGTTAACCATGCATGTATATTCATTAAAACACCTTTAATATGTAAACAAAAACGGCAAAATAAATAAATATAAACTATATACTGTATATATCGATGTATGTGTATATGTGTATATATATATATATATATATATATATATATATATATATATATATATATATATATATATATATATATATATATATATATATATATATATATATATATATGTATGTATATATATATATGTATGTATATATATATATATATATATATATATATATATATATATATATATATATATATATATATATATATATATATATATATATATATATATATATATATATGTCGTTCAGACAGCTGACAGTGTTTTTCTTTTTGGGGTATGATGGTGGAGGTTTTCAGGCAGGATGGGACGGTGGCCTGGGACAGGGACCGGTTGAAGATGTCGGCGAGGACACCAGACAGCTGATCAGCGCAGTCTCTCAGCACCCGTCCGGAGACGCCGTCCGGTCCCGCAGCCTTCCTCGGGTTCACGGCTTTCAGTGTGCGTCTGACCTCGTGTTCCGTCACTAAAGGGGGAGGGTGCTGTGGTCTGCCGAGTGAGGTGTGACTGCTGATTGAGGTGTGGCTGTTGGGTGAGGTGTTGCTACTGAGTGAAGTGTGACTGCTTCCGATGGTGTTACCTCAAAGCGGGCGTAGAAGGAGTTCAGCTCCTCTGCCAGCCGGGGGTCTCCCCTGCCGGCCGGGAGGTTGCTGGGCCTGTAGTTGGTCATGTGCTGGACCCCCTGCCATACCCTCCTGGAGTCGTTGCTTTGGAAGCAGTCCTCAATCTTTGTTTTGTAGTCCTCCTTAGCCTCCCTGATACCACGCTTCAGGCTGGCTCTGGCAGTGCTGTAGAGCTCCCCGTCGCCAGATCTGAACGCGGTGTCCCTCTCCCTCAGCAGCCTCTGCACCTCTCTCGTCATCCATGGCTTTGTGTTGGAATAGACTCGGACGCGCTTATCCACAGTAACAGAGTCTGTGCAGTGTTTTATGTATATATATATATATATATATATATATATATATATATATATATATATATATATATATATATATATATATATATATATATATATATATATATATATACATATATATATATATATGTATATATATATATATATATATATATATATATATATATATATATATATATATATATATATATATATATATATATATATATATATATATATGTTTATTTATATAGCCCTAAATCACAAGTGTCTCAAAGGGCTGTACAAGCCACAACGACATCCTCGGTACAGAGCCCACATACGGGCAAGGAAAAACTCACCCCAGTGGGACGTCGGTGAATGACTATGAGAAACCTTGGAGAGGACCGCATATGTGGGTAACCCCCCCCCCCTCTAGGGGAGACCGAAAGCAACGGATGTCGAGTGGGTCTGACATAACATTGTGAAAGTCCAGTCCACAGTGGATCCAACACATCAGCGGGAGTCCAGTCCACAGCGGGGCCAACAGGAAACCATCCCGAGCGGAGACGGGTCAGCAGCGCAGAGATGTCCCCAACCGATGCACAGGCTAGTGGTCCACCCGGGGTCCCGGCTCTGGACAGCCAGCACTTCATCCATGGCCACCGGACCTATGCAACTCCCCCTTGCAAGGGACAGGGGAGAAGAGGAGAGAAGAAAAGAAACGGCAGATCAACTGGTCTAAAAAAGGGGGGGTCTATTTAAAGGCTAGATTATACAAATGAGTTTTAAGATGGGACTTAAATGCTTCTACTGAGGTAGCATCTCTAACTGTTACCGGGAGGGCATTCCAGAGTACTGGAGCCCGAATAGAAAACACTCTATAGCCCGCAGACTTTTTTTTGGCTCTGGGAATCACTAATAAGCCGGAGTTCTTTGAACGCAAATTTCTTGTCGGGACATATGGTACAATATATTATATATATATATATATATATATATATATATATATATATATATATATATATATATATATATATATATATATATATATATATATATATATATATATATATATATATATATATATATATATATATATATATATATATATATATATATATATATATATATATATATATATATATATATATATATATATATTAGGGCTGTGAATCTTTGGGTGTCCCACGATTCGATTCAAAATCGATTCTTGGGTCACGATTTCAATTCAACACGATTCTCCATTCAAAAACGATTTTCTTTTTTTTTTTTTTTTTTTTTTTTTTTTATAGAAACAATACACAACAATACCATAATAATGCAATACAATTTCAAAACCAAACCCGACCCAGCCACATTCAGAATAGCAATAAACAGAGCAATTGAGAGCAATTGAGGACACACAAACATGACACGGAATAAACCAAAAGTAGTGAGACAAAAATGAATATTATCAACAACAGTATCAATATTAGTAACAATTTCAACATAGCAGTGATTAAAAATCCCTCATTGATATTATCAGTACAAACATTAATACAAAAAAAAAATTACGAAAAATTAACAATTGTGTCACAGTGGCTTACACTTGCATCGCATCTCATAAACTAACAGTCTAATGATAATGTCAATGAGGGATTTTTAATCACTGCTATGTTGAAATTGTAACTAATATTGATACTGTTGTTGATAATATTCATTTTTGTTTCACTACTTTTGGTTTGTTCTGTGTCGTGTTTGTGTCTCCTCTCAATTGCTCTGTTTATTGCAGTTCTGAGTGTTGCTGGGTCGGGTTTGGTTTTGGAATTGGATTGCATTGTTATGGTATTGCTGTGTATTTTTGTGTTGGACTGATTAATTTAAAAAAAATAATAAAATGAAATAAATTGTTTTTATAAATAATAATTTTTTTTTTTTAAATCGATTTTTTAAAAATGAGAATCGATTCTGAATCGCACAACGTGAGAATCGCGATTCGAATTTGAATCGGTTTTTTCCCCACACCCCTAATATATATGTATATATATATATATATATATATATATATATATATATATATATATATATATATATATATATATATATATATATATATATATATATATATATATATAATATGTGTGTGTATGTTACTCATCAGTTACTCAGTACTTGAGTAGTTTTTTCACAACATACTTTTTACTTTTACTCAAGTAAATATTTGGGTGACTACTCCTTACTTTTACTTGAGTAATAAATCTCTAAAGTAACAGTACTCTTACTACAATTTCTGGCTACTCTACCCACCTCTGGCGGCTACTGTATGGACAAATATTTATTTATTCTCAAAATTTAGTGTGTGGCTTGTATCCCGGTGCGTTTTATAATCCGAAAAATATAATATAGCTGTCAATCAACCTTCCCACCCATTGATCTCACAGTAAAATTAATTCATGAAACAAATTCATCAACTCATGTATTACCATTTCTTCAACTTCTGGAACACCTTTTGCTTTTTTTTTTGGAACAAATTCAATCATTAGTCTTATTTCAATTAGATGATTCAAATTTACACTCACAACCTTTAGATGAAAATAGCAAATCACATCAGCCATTGAACAAGTTATTCGTAAACCCCATTATTTATTTTTAATTGCCTTCTCTCTTTGGCCTTTCATAATGTGACTTTTACACCTTGAAATCTGGTGTTTATTGCCATGGTAACATGTAGGACGTAGAAATGAACAGGTCGGCAAAAAGATGGGGACACATTTCACCACATTGTAAAAGTGCAAACTAATTGAAATAAACAAGTTGGGTAAATGATTTGACAGCTAAATAGACAATACGTTTTTTTATGGACTCAGTAAGAGTCAATGTTTTAAAAACTCTATTGTGTTGGTTTACGAAAGTCAACCGTGAAGGACATGCTCGAACCTGCCATTTAACAGGTAACACACACACACACACACACACACACACACACACACACACGCACCCACACACGCACGCACACACACACACACACACACACACACACACAATAAGGCAAATAAGCCCATCCCATGAGAAAATACACTTCTTTAAAAAAATAATAGCAGCATAGAAAATGTGCAATAACCTCATAATTACTTTTAAAATGTGTCATATATGTGAACATTAATCACATATACTGTACACACATACACATATACTACTATTTTGATTCAATTGTGCGTTATTTTAGGTTTGTTACACAAAGTGAGATTTAAATGGTTAATAACAGACTGTCCCTATGCCCTCATTAGTAGAAACATGTTTAGTCATTGTGTTAATTGTCTTGCTGCTCGGTGTTACTAAATGTGCTCCTGGGACGTACCGGGGGAAAGAAAAAAAACCACAAAATCCGAGCACGTGGAAGCCTCCCGATGGCTGATTCAACAACAACAACAATACTCATGTTTTAACGTAAGTCTTGTAAGAAATGTCATTAGAACTTATTAGAAGATCGACACACACGTTTGTGTGTCAAGAAGAATGAGTGCAAGATATTCGTACACACATAGTCATGTACTGTTAGAGTTTGAGTTTGAGTTTATTTCGAACATGCAAGCATACAACATGATACATCACAATTTCCAGTTTCTCTTTTCAACATGTTCGAAAAGGAGTAGGAAGAAGCAGAGCTTATTTAATCCTACCCCTTTTATTTTACATAACAGTTGCTAAAACGTTTGTTCACTTCCTGTTCTCAATTTATTCACAATATAATCCATAAGTAATCACAATAAAAATAAATAAATAAATAATACTCGGTGAAGTAAGTTACATTTCATATAGTGAGATGAGTGAGATTATTTTGAAAATGAATGGATGGATGAAATAAATTCAGAATGTTTATCATGGTTCTTCTTCTTTGTACTTTGTACCGTAACCACTTTACGTTTGAAGAGTTTCTTGAAGTGGATCATATTAGTACATTGTTTGATTGCTTTGCTTAATCCATTCCATCATGTAATTCCACATACTGATATACTGAAGGTCTTAAGTGTTGTACGTACATACAAATGTTTTAAATTACATTTTTCTCTAAAATTATATTTCTCCTCTTTTTTTGAGAAGAATTGTTGTACATTCTTGGGCAGCAGGTTATAGTTTGCTTTGTGTATACTTTTAGCTGTTTGCAAATTCACTATGTCGTGGAATTTCAGTATTTTTGATTCAATAAATAAGGGGTTTGTATGTTCTCTATATCCAACATTATGTATTATTCTAACTGATCTTTTTTGTAACACTGTTAATGATTGAAGTGTACTTTTGTAGTTATTGCCCCATATTTCTGCACAATAACTCAGATATGGTAACACTAGCAGTAGAGTATGAAGGGATTTTTGGTGTAGAACATCCATCCATCCATTTTCTACCGCTTGTCCCTTTCGGGGTCGCGGGGGGTGCTGGAGCCTATCTCAGCTGCATTCGGGCGGAAGGCGGGGTGCACCCTGGACAAGTCGCCACATCAGATCATGTTTTGCTTTATTCATTATTGACGTGTTTCTTGCTACTTTATGTTGTACATGTCCCATCCATCCATCCATTTTCTACCGCTTATTCCCTTCGGGGTCGCGGGGGGCGCTGGAGCCTATCTCAGCTGCATTCGGGCGGAAGGCGGGGTACACCCTGGACAAGTCGCCACCTCATCGCAGGGCCTGTTGTATATTTTTATATGAGATTTCCACTTCAATTTATCATCAATCATTATACCTAGAAATTTGGTTTCATTTACTCTTTCAATTTCTATTACGTCTATTTGTATTTGTGTTTGACTTTCTCTTCTACTGTTACCAAATAGCATTATTTTACTTTTACTGAGATTCAAAGATAGTCTGTTTTTGTCAAACCATCTTTTTAATTTGTTCATTTCTTCTGTGATTATTTGTATTAGCCTCTGTGTGTTCTCTCCTGAACAAAATGCTGTAGTATTGTCTGCAAATAATACTAACTTTAAATCTTTTGTAACTTTACAAATGTCATTTATATAGAGATTGAATAATTTTGGTCCTAGAATTTATCTCTGAGGTACACCACAGGATATATTTAGCGATGTGTGTTCGCCTAGCTTCATGTATTGTTTCCTGTTCGTTAAATCACTTCTTATCCAGACCAACCCTCTGATGCCATTTACATTAGTTATATTGTTATTATGAGCGCTAACACAGACAAACTATTTTTAGCGGCGTATTGATCATAGAAAGCTAACTATCTTATGCTGCTATATTGACATATTGAGCTGCTGCATGGCCTCTGAGTTGGCAAAAGTTAATTCTACATTATAAATCATGCCTGTCACCTGGATAGTAGAAGGTTGTCGACATAAAAACAAAAAGTTGGTCAACTTTGACACCCAACTTATACCCGGTTATTAC
The DNA here is from genome assembly GCF_033978785.1 of Entelurus aequoreus. NCBI lineage: Eukaryota > Metazoa > Chordata > Actinopteri > Syngnathiformes > Syngnathidae > Entelurus > Entelurus aequoreus. The sequence continues at coordinate 1,572,163 of NC_084756.1, read as the reverse complement.
AAGAAAGACACAAAAAATTGCTTGTTTGCGGCCACCTTTTTTAAAATGATTAATTCTTCATATAAACTAGGGGTGTCAAACGTACAGGTTTTATACGGCCCGTGTGATGAGTTTGCCAAGTATTAAAAGGAGCTGCTTTTTTTTCTTTTCTTTTCTTTTTTCCCCTCCCTCAGGGGGGTAACTCGACAGGGCGGTTGCTGGTTGTTCCATCTCCATCGTTGGGGTCCCTGCGGGTGGAGTGGGTGGTTCCTGTGGCCCCGTGCTGGGCGGTCCTGCGGCGGCCGACTTGGGTGGGGTGGCCTGGGGCGGGCCGCGCCGTGCTCTCCGGGGTGGGGGGTTGGCTTGTGGGGGCCCGGTTGATGGTGGGGCGGGGGCTGTCTTCCCGTCCGGTTGCGGGGAGTCTCTGGGCCCCCCGGGCGGGGCATCCCGCCTTTCTGCACGTGTGGGGTGTGGTCTCTCGCTGGCTTGAGGTCTGGCTGTCCCCTGCTTCTCTCGTGCCCTGTCCTCTGCCGGGTGCGTCTGTCTGGGGCCTGCTGCTGGCTCTTCCGGGCGGCACAGTGGGCCTGGCTCTGGGGTACCTGTTGCTGGCCGGCCTGGCTGCGTGGGGCCGGTGGTCCCTGGTTCCCTGGTTCCCTGGGTGCCACACCTGCTGTTTGTGGGTTGGGCTCTCTGGGTGGCTGGGGCCTTACGCTGGCTCCCACACACACTGGGAGTCAAATATATTGTACATACAAATACACCAGTGGCGTGCAGTGAGGTTAATGTCTGGTGAGGCACACTGCATCATCACAGTCAAATTTAAAAACATATGAACCTGCAGTGCAGGTGTACCTAATGTTGTGTCCCTGCGGTCGTTCACGGCTCCTGCAGCGCGAGCATTGTTGTTTTTGCACTTTTTGGCTTCTTGTTAAGTGACTTTTTTTTGGGTGGATTTGGTCTTGCACGTGGAGGGTTTGGGTGTGGGCTTTGGTTGGTGTGGCCGCGGTGCTCCCGTTGGGCGGTGCATTCTGCGGCGGAGGTGCTTAGCACCAGGAGGCGGGGTTATGATACGAGCCTCACACAGTGTGTCTCCGCAGCAGATTTATGATCGCTCAGCACTAAAAATAAGTTACACACATACAGTTGTTGACAAAATACACTGTACATTATATACCTCAGCTAACTAAACTATGGAAATGTATAATATAATTCATATAGCAATACGGTCTCACTGCACAGCAGGCCAACAGTTAGCCGAGTCGCAATCCATGGTGAGGCACAAGTGCCTCAACTGGCTGCTGATCACCGCACCGTCTCTTCTCAGTATTTGAATGGCAAATGTGAAAAATAAAAACAAAAATAATCTAAAACTGGTGAAGTTAAATGGAAAATAACTTTAGTATAATCACTGGATACATATAACAATTTACTTTTTTTTTTTTTCTTTTTACTTTTTTTTTCTTTCCATGATGGCAGGTGAGGCCCCGCCTCCCCTGCCTCTAGTGACGGCACGCCACTGAAATACACATATACTCACAACACACCGTTATTCATACATACATACATACATACATACATACATACATACATACATACATACAAACGTACATACATAGGTACCTACGCTCCCACATACATACACAAATACAGTACATACCTACATACTCAAAGTTCGTACATCCACACGCACATTCACGGTACAAACATACATATACACATACTGTACATATACATTCACTGTACAAACATACATATACACATATACATATACACATACTGTACATATACATTCATGGTACAAACGTACATATACACATGCTGTACATATACATTCACTGTACAAACATACATATACACTTTCTGTACATATACATTCACTGTACAAAAATACATATACACATACTGTACATATACATACATACACTCATGCACATAATCACGTTTCATCAAACATATATTAATGTTGTTGCCTTAGGGGAAACTGGGTAACACATGGCACACTGACAAAGCTTAACCTATTGTTACTATAACAATCTACAAGGTTAATATAGGTTGCTTCTCTTTCTTCCGCTCCATTTTTCTGCATTCTTTTGTATCTCTAGTTATCTTTACGTATATGTATTGTTGCATTTGAACAACTGTATTGTTGATAATAGAGGTAAATTATTGGTATTGTTCATTATCAATAGCGCTATTTCTATTGGTATTTGTAATGCTCCATTTGTAGTGTAATAATGCTCATTGTCATTTCTGTATTATTATTTATTTCGCTAACTGTTTCTTTGCTATCACTTTTACCATCATATTTGTACATATTGTATTTGCTGATGTTGCTCTATTGTTGTTGTTGTTGTTGTTATTGTTGTGTTTGCTGTTGTTGTTATTGTCTCTCTGTCTAATTCCCCTCTTGTCCCCACAATTTCCCCCTCTGTCTTCCTTTTTTTCTCTTTCTATCCCCTCCTGCTCCGGCCCGGCTGCATCAAATAATAATATAAATACATTTAATAAAGTCAAAAACAAATAAGGCAACAAGAGAAGTATCCTACACTTCTCTTTTGTAAAGTAAATCTGAACAGCCGATATGGGCATTTACATCAACTATATGATTTGCCTGAGAAGCTGGACAGGACAAAAAAAATAAAGAAATAAATAAATACAAATAAAATCAAATCAATAAAGCATGCCTCTCACCTAGAAGGTTGTGGATATAAAAACAAAAAGTTGGTCAACTTTGACACCCAACTTATACCCGGTTATTACGAGAAAGACACAAAAAATTGCTTGTTTGCGGCCACCTTTTTTGAGTTTGAGTTTGAGTTTGAGTTTATTTCGAACATGCAAGCATACAACATGATACATCACAATTTCCAGTTTCTTTTCAACATGTTCGAAAAGGAGTAGGAAGAAACGATGATTAACTCTTCATCTAAACCAGGGGTGTCAAACGTACGGGTTTTATGAGTTTGCCAAGTATTAAAATGAGCTGCTGTTTTTTTTGTTTTTTTTTACCATACCTTACATTTTTCTGCCCTAAGTCAGATTGACGCAACAAAAACTACAATCATAACTTTTGAGTGTCTCGCTGAATTTCCATGACATTTGGTACTGTACATCTGTGTTGTGCCCATTGTTGTCCCGCGAACGCTCCTTGGAGGGCTACCAAAAAATATGTTTCTCAGCGCAGCGGTACTCAGTTGTAATACACTTTCCCACCACTTGTGGCAGTAGTGACAATCTCAGACAGAAGATTTCTGGAGTGTGGTGAAGCTGTATTTTTATTTGCACTTTAATTTTATTAACAGATTATTTAAGAGACATATCATTAGTATTTATATAGATTTGTTTTTAAATGTATCTATTTTAGCACATACATGAAATTGACAGTTTGATTTTTTTTTTCACAAATCTTTTTTTTTTTTGTCAGTTTGATTGAGGATTCAGTCCTTCTCTCACTTAACTGATGGAATTCATCTTTTTAGTATATTTGATCAGTATTTATTTTTGTAATTTGCCTGACCTAAAGCTTGATAATAATCTTTGTGATTACCACATGCTTTAATGTCATTTGACAAGGTTTATCTCGTTAAACTGTAAGTAGGTTAGATATAATTATTGAATACAATTAACATTAAGAGTAGGATAACTAATTAAATGGGCCGGGCCCTTTTGTAGTGGAAAAATTGGGCTCCGAGGTCTAAAAGGTTGCAAACCCCTGCTGTACATGACAAACACGTGTAGCAAATTTGAGCAGGATTGGTGTAAAAACATGGCCAATCGTGTTGCAGGGGCTACTAATTTTTCTTATGATTATAAAATTTCTCTGGCATCTTTCTTAGGCATTTTGACTACACAAATTAAAATGTTTGTGCAAACTCATTTGTATACTATAGCCTTTAAATAGACCCCCCTTTTTTTAGACCAGTTGATCTGCCGTTTTATTTTCTCCTTTGCCCCCTCGCTGGGTTATTCCGGTTCCGGTGACCATGGATGAGGTGCTGGCTGTCCAGAGTTGGGACCCGGGTTGGACCGCTTGCCTGTGCATCAGTTGGGGACGTCTCTGCGCTACTGACCTGTCTCCGCTCGGGATGGTCTCCTGCTGGCCCCACTATGGACTGGACTCTCACTGTTATGTTGGATCCACTAGGGACTGTACTTAGAGGGGGGGTTACCCACATATGCGATCCTCCCCAAGGTTTCTCATAGTCATTCACATCGACGTCCCTTGTGTGGGCTCTGTCGTTGTTGCTTGTGCAGCCCTTTGAGACTTTTGTGATTTAGGGCTATATAAATAAACATTGATTGATTGATTGATTGATTGAACAATTCAAAATCCATTGAATAAGAAAACACATCTTTTTTTAAGAGCAGGCTTAAGACACACCTTTTTGATTTGGCTTTTACCTCATTTTTAATAATCTTATTGAAGTCATTCGTACTTTATTTATTATCTTATTAGTTATGCAAGATTTTATTTAGTTATTTTTATTTGTTATATATTTACTGTATGTATATTTTTTATCTTCATATGTTTTACTTGTACTTTACCCTTTATTCCTATACTCATGGTCCTTACTGTTTTACATGTTTTATTATTTTTACTTTCCAGGGTTCTTCAGCCTCAATAAATGTTTTTTGTCCTTAGATTTTTTTCGTATCAAGCAAGGTGTCCGAAAAACAACAACACACTGCACTTGGAATATAACTGGTGTAAAAAACAATAATATGATCAATAATCCCTGAGCCACCTTTGCCGTGCCCTCTGAGACGTTTTAACTAATTAATTTCCTATTTTTAATTTGTTGAATGAATTTCTAGATAGAGCCAGCGCAATGGTCTCCAAGGAGATGGGAGGCTATAAATGCCGTTAGGTGGACTATTGAAGAGTTTATTAACGACACAAGCAGCGTGCCATCCGCTTCCTCAGGTGAGATTAGCTTTGGTGACTTACAGGAGGTTCTCCGTTGGTTTTAGCTTCATTAGATGTTGGACTAATCACTTGTTGTTGGTTTGAACCTGCCATGTGGAGAGTGTTTCTAACAGCTTCTGTGTCGCTCCAGGTGTCGGTGGCATGGACCTGTGTGTGACCGTCAAAGGCGTCTCCTTCCTCTTGCAGACAGGTATGGGCATCTTGGGGAACACTGTGGTCCTGCTGGCCTACGCCCACATCATCCTCACCGAGCCCAAGCTGCTTCCTGTGGACATGATCCTGTGCCACCTAGCCTTTGCCAACCTCGTGCTCCTGCTGACCCGCGGCGTCCCCCAGACCATGACGGTGTTCGGCCTCACTAACCTGCTCAATGACGCGAGCTGCAAGGTGGTCATTTACACCTACCGCATCAGCCGGGCGTTGTCCGTGTGCCTCACCTGCATGCTCAGTGTGTTCCAGGCAGTGACCGTTGCCCCCGCTGGGCCAGGCTTGTCAAGACTGAAGCCCGCTCTTCCTTCCCTGGTCCTCCCCACCTTTGCCGGACTCTGGTTACTCAACATGGCCATATGCATCGCAGCCCCTTTCTTCTCCATGGCTCCACGCAATGGCACTGTACCCGCCTACACGCTCAACCTGGGCTTCTGTCATGTGGACTTCAGGGACAACCTGTCCTACGTCGTCAACGGGGTCGCTGTCTCCGGGAGGGATTTTGCCTTCGTGGCCCTGATGGTGGCTTCCAGCGGTTACATCCTGCTGCTGCTCCACCGCCACAGCCGGCAGGTGAGAGCAATCCATCGCTCCCAAGGCGGCGGGGCCGAGACTCGAGCAGCAAAGACGGTGGTTACCCTGGTGGTCCTGTACGTCTTTTTCTTTGGGATCGATAACGTAGTCTGGATCTACATGCTGACCGAGGCCAAGGTGTCCCCGGTCGTGGCTGACATGAGAGTGTTCTTCTCCTCCTGCTATGCTTTCCTCAGCCCGTACTTCATCATCTCTTCAAACAAAAAGGTCAAGGCCAAAGTTCTGTGTGCGGCCGAGCAAGACCGACCAGAGTCAATGGACACTCAGGAAACATATGATAAATGACTTTCTTTTTCTTGACAGACTTTTACCACTTATCAACTTTTGCCACGTATCCCTTACACGTCATAGTTATAATGATATGCATAATAAACACAAATCCACAAAGTCTGGCCTATTTGGAGGTTGAGTCAATGCAACTCTAATATCCTATGATATCATCCATAAGGTTGACAATATAAATGTCAAAGTTAAATCAAAACTTGTGATAATTTTCATAAATAGGAGAGAGATAGGCACATTCATGTTGTATCATACTTCTGTCTGATTGGTCAATATATTAGCTTAACGCTTTATTATGCATAATATTTATAATGTCCTCAGTTTTGTCTGTCGGGCGATCAATCTCTCCAGGCTTGCCAAGTGTGTTTAGAAAAATAAACTACTACACAGAAATGTAGTATAAATAGTTAGATAAGGTCATAGTTGTTCTTTACCACCGTGTATCAACCGTGGCTCTCGGTCATGTGTTGGTTGGTCAGCGACTAATCTGCCTGACAGTTACAAACCAGGGCTAACTAAATACCGACAGTTGAACAAACCCGGAAAAGGAGAGCGGAAGATTTAGTGTATCGTAAAAAGTCAACTTCGCCGTGGAATGCCTAAAATTTACACAATTATGCTTATTTTGTTACATGTGTAGGACTTTTACCTAATTTGGTCATTTTTCACGTCGACGAAGTTGAAGGTGAAGCGCGAAAAGACATTGTTAGAGCACTGGAATGGCAGCGAATGTATGACTTTAACCATTAAAAAACAACGGTGGTATAAATACCTAGCATCTCCCGAAATGTGGCAGATTTGCAACTTATATCAGGTAAGTTTGACTATTGGCCTGCTAGTTAATAGGTAAATGTCTTCCGGTTACTTGTTGCATAGTCATTTTCTAGCACTTTGCTATAACTTTACAACAAAATAGCCTCTCAGACATTGGTTTTAAATATGGCTTACAAAAAGTGATTCTCTTTTTTTTTTTGTCAAGTTGAATGAGTTCATCCAATTGTTTGGTTTAGTGTTGTTGTTTCTGCCCCCAGCTTCCCTGTGTTCTCTGTGAAATGAGCTGACTCTGGATCAGTGGTTCGAGCACCAAACACAATGACCAGAATATCCTGGTATCAAGAGAAGGTACAGTATGGTCACATGAGCAGGTGCATGTTTGGAGTGGCTATTTAAGGCCCAGGGTAGTACACATTCATTAGAAAAATGTGTCAATAATTAGTAATTTATATGAAGTAAAATGTTGTTACCGCCACAGATCGGAGCCTACGATCAACAAGTATGGGAGAAGTCGTTGGCGCAGACAGATTTAAATGTAAGACAACATCAAGTGTGCAAAGAGTGAATGTTTTTGTCTTTCTGTATCCGAGTAACCTTCGTCTCTCATGTAGGGTCTCAACAGCAAACCCCGGAAGACTGGTCACATCAAACCAGACCTCATTGATGTCGACTTAGTAAGAGGTGAGCATTTCCTGTGCATCGTGTGACCAACAAGGGGATAAATTGTTATATTTGAAGCCGAATTGCTCTCCTTGCAGGGTCCACGTTCAGCAAAGCCAAGCCGGCGTTTCCATGGGCGGCATTGACGCGCAAGGGTCTCGTCCGAGTGCTGCTGTTCCCGTTCTTCTTCCCGTGGTGGATCCAGGTCACCTCCAAGTCCATCTCTTTGTGTATTTTGGTGCTCTACTTCATGCAAGGTTAGCCGCCTCCTGTAGGAATCACTAAGGCCATGTCCACAGGAACACAGATAGTTGATCAGGCAGGTTTAAATGCCCGAGAAAACACGGAAGTACGCGTTTTTAAAACGTTAATTTTTGCGTCAAAATATAACTTCCGTGTTTTGTTAATGAAATATTTTATTAAAATACGATTGAAACTAAATTTGCCTTAGCCGCAGATACTCACTGTTCCTCTTGCCTCAACGCCACACTGATTTGCAGGATGGGGCACCCAAACAAGTGAGCTAGATAGCATTATATAGTTAGCTTACTTGTTGTCTTCTCTGTTCGCTCTCCAAGCCAATACTTTGGCGGCTTTCTACTTGGCTTCTAATCCTCCATCCATCCGTCCATTTTCTACCGCTTGTCCCTTTTTATTTGGATAATTACAATTCAAACATTGTCAGTTCCAAATGAGTTGTAGTTCTAGATCAGTGGTTCGCAACCTTTTTTCAACAAGTACCACCTCAGAAAAAGTTAGGCTCTCCAACTTCCACCATAATTATCAACATTAAAATACAAGGCCTAATTATTAAATTTAAAACAAGGCAGAGGTCTTTTTAAACAAGTATATTTAATATTTTTGGTCACAGCAACATTACACAAATTATGAACTGTAACACTGTGTTTGAATATAGGAAAACAAAACACAACTTTAATTAAGTGATTCTTCAGCATATCACTCGATCGGGGGTCAGCAAGCCAAAATGTTGAAGGAGCCTTATAGGACCAAAAATACAAAAAACAAATATGTCTGGAGCTGCAAAGAATTAAAAGCCTTATATAAGTGTTATAATGAAGGCAACACATGATGTAAGTGTCTATATTAGCTATATTAGCCTACTATCAAAATTACATTAAAAGTCTTATATAAGTGTTATAATGAAGGCAAAATATGATGTAAGTGTGTTTATTAGCTATTTTAGCCTACTATCAGAATTACTTTAAAAGTCTTATATAAGCGTTATAATGACGACAACACATGATGTAAGTGCCTATATTAGCTATATTAGCCTACTATCAAAATTACTTTAAAAGTCTTATATAAGTGTTATAATGAAGACAACACATGATGTAAGTGTCTATATTTAGTTATATTAGCCTACTATCAAAATGTGTCGCAAGCTGACGCAAATCTTCGTTGACGGAAATGTTGAAATGTATTATTTATTTTACACATTTTTACAATATTTAAAAACATTAGTAAAACAGAGGCTTCTCAGCGGTTGAGATAACTTCTGGAAATCACTGGCGTAGAATGGTAAAAAGGCAGTTTTCTTGTAATGGATTTATTACAATCGTTGAAAGCTGGGTAACGTTTGCTGTGGTCTGGAACAACATGGCAAACAAACAACTATCAGAAATGCAGCCAATATTACACACAGAGAGGTGGGAATCATTAACCTGAGTCTCGCCAGATCCTTGTAGTTCGCTGAGCTCCACACAAGGATCTGGGCTCGAGGGCATTGCAAACTCCTTCAAGATAATAAAAAATAAGGAACCAATCAGGATCACCGGGAGGGATTTCCTAGATGTGACGTAGCGCCGAAGCGACTGTTTGATTCAAACAACAATAGCGGCACACAGCGAGGAGTCGTGTGCTGACATTGAGTCTGCATATTTTCTTTGAACAAACGACATAGATCGTCTACTGACATTGCTGTGTTGTTTCAGTAAAAGTCCTCTAACTTTTCGCGCTGTCGTTATCCAATATGTCGGCTGTTCTGTTTTGGATTTCCCAGCGGGTTGATTTCAATGTGAGTGGTTGAAGTAGCCCGTCATTCAAGATAACGGACAAGTGGTATATCTAAACACATACAATTATTTTTTTACAAGGCAACACCTTCTGAAATACATCTCCCATTGAGAAGTCCCAGATCCTTGTGTGGAGCTCAGCAAACTACAAGGATCTGGCGAGAGTCAGGTTAGGGAATCATTGAGCACCTCACGATTCGATTATGATTCAGGAGCTACGATTCGATTAAAAATCGATTATTGATGCATCTTTAATTAATGTGTATTGATGCAGTTTTACATTTCTTTTTGTTTGACTAAATAAGCGTTAATCACTAGCAGCTTTTATAAACAGTGCATTTGTAATAAGAAACAGTTAAATTAATTCCCATCACATTTATTAAAATAATGGAAATGTATGCAAAACTGGAACATAAGTGCCTGATAATAAAGGAGCTTGTCGGATCTCTCTGTGAGGTGGCTCGTTGCAGTCAGCCAAATTTTATAACTGACTTCATTATATTATTTAAAAATAAATAAATCGATTATTGATTATTGACATTTACTGATCGATTATGAAATTGTCCGTGTCCGAATTGCGATGCATATAAAAATCAAAAAATTATTTCCCCCACCACTAGTTATGAGACATGCAAATATAAATTAAATACACAGAGGACATATGTAAAGGAAATTAAATGAGCTCAACTATACCTACAAACGAGACATAATGATAGCATGTTAGCATCGATTAGCTTGCAGTCATGCACCGACCAAATATACCTGATTTGCACTCCAACAAGTCAATAACTTCAACATAGCTCACCTTTGTGCATTCACGCACAGTATAACATGTGGTGGACAAAATGAGACAAAGGAGTGGCACAAAAAACACGTCTTTCTGTGGCAGCGTTGGAGAAAGTTATACATGTAAACAAACTGTTGCTTCACAGTCCACACAACTACTGTGTGTTCAAAGACCGCCGAAATTTCTAGGACAAAACGGAACTCGCCAAATACTCTCATTAGTGAAATATAGACAGGGTTTCAGGGTTTCCCTCAGCTTGAAAATCTACATGTAGTGGTGGGGGCGTGGCTCGGGGCCGTGGTCAATTGTGGCGTCATATAATTTGCAAAATTGTTGATTATGCATATAAATATACATATTTTATTGCTAAAAAATATTACATGCCTTTAAAACAAGTCTGCGTTATTAGTAATTAGTATTAACATAATTTTCTTATATGATATTGCTGTATTTTTATTATTGTTAATATTGTACAAAGTCACACAGGCTGTATACCAGTGGCTGCTGCTGGTCTTTCAAGAAGGGGAAGCTATTTGTCAACATGAGTACAGTCTCCAATAACAGATACAAGATAGAAACATGCTAGATTTTACAGAGAAAACTTCACTTAAAAATGATAAATATCTCCTTATCAACAGGAACAACGGAATGAAAATTGAAAAATGCTTTGGCAGTGTTTTATATTTTAAGATTACTGATTTGCTCATTTTGCCGGAAAACAAAAAAAAATTCAGCCCAGATAGGTCATCCAATCATCACGCGGAAGCACGCGACCCCCTTTCGATCACTGTTTATCATTGGTTCAGCGTCCGTGGGGACCGGACAAAGTTGAGTATTTATCCAATGAACATCTAGTTTGGCTGCAGCACTGTAACGCGACCACAACAATGAAAAAAGTTGCGTTAACTGTTGCCAAAATAACGGATTCTAAACAAAAGTTTCACGCATTGAATCGCATTTAGTCAATGAAATGCAAACACAAAAGAACATATTGGAACACATTTTTATATTTTAGGGGAAGCTGAACTTCCCTTGCAGTCTTTAGCAATCGCCACTGCTGTATATCTGGCATCACATGTTAAAACAATGGGTGAGAGAAGTGGAAAGTGGGGGGCATGAAATATTTTCTTCTTCCTGGGGGGCGGGGGGGCCTAATAGAAAATATATGAGAAGCATTGATCTAGAGCAGTGGTTCTCAAATGAGGGTACGCGTACCCCTGGGGGTACTTGAAGGTATGCCAAGGAGTACGTGAGATTTTTTTTAAATGTCTGTCAAAAAGAACTGTGAAAAGAAATGCAACAATGTTGACAGCTAGATTTTTTGTGGACATGTTCCATAAATATTGATGTTAAAGATTTCTTTTTTTGTGAAGAAATGTTTAGAATTAAGTTCATGAATCCAGATGGATCTCTATTACAATCCCCAAAGAGGGCACTTTAAGTTGATGATTACTTCTATGTGTAGAAATCTGTATTTATAATTGAATCACTTGTTTATTTTTCAACAAGTTTTTAGTTATTTTTATATATTTTTTTCCAAATAGTTCAAGAAAGACCACAACGAATGAGCAATATTTTGCACTGTTATACAATTTAATAAATCAGAAACTGATGACATAGTGCTGTATTTTACTTCTTTATCTCTTTTTTTCAACCAAAAATGCTTTGCTCTAATTAGGGGGTATTTGAATTAAAAAAAAATTCACAGGGGGTACATCACTGAAAAAAGGTTGAGAACCAGTGATCTAGAGCATTATTAGTGAGAAGGTATATTTTTGACGCGACGGATTGTAACACAACACAGGAAGTATATTACCCAATGGGGTGTGGCTACAGGATAGAGCTGCCAAATGGGAAACATTTTCTGACTTCTTTGCATGTGTGTTATATAATTTTACATTATAATGATAATCAATGCTAGTAAATTATCTATTAAAAAAATGTATGTGGTACATTAAATGGGACAAGGAAGCGTCAAAAAGACAGCCAAAAGAGTTCGGTAGATAAGAATAAATCTAAAAGTAAAACATACTGTAGAAATGCATCCAATTGCAGGAAATGTAGTCTTGATTTTCAACATTTTCTTTCGGCGTTTGCACTTTGTGCTGATAGAAATGTTCCTCTTTTTTTCTTAAAGGGTGCTCGCGCTTTTTGCCTCTTGTCCCACAAATGCATACTTTTGTCCTTTAAAAACGTGCAGTTTTGTCAACACTGGCCAATGTGTAGAAACTCTCTCCCCACGGCTCAAACGGAGACTTATACTCATCTGTTGACGTCACGGCTGTCATTGCCACAGTTAAATATATAGTAAACAACACAGCCATGTTGGCTTTAAACACACAAATTGTATGTTTAAATGTAAACATACTGCTATTTTAACTCTACATAGATGAAAATATGTGTCAAAACAGGCTTTGAAAGACACTGTCAGCTGTTTTGGATAAGATCCCTGTTGGTCTTCTAGCTGATGGAACAGGATTTTTGCTTTTTGTCGTAAGAAAATTGCAACATTATCTCATTATTTTAATCCTTATGTAACAGCAGTCTGTGAAGTTATTTACTTACGTGTGTTGGTTCCATTTGTGTAGATGTGGCCGGGTGCCTGAGCGACTAAAACTAAAAAACCTTATGTGTCCTCGGCTCCTTGTTGGTGTGTAATAATGTTAAAGACAATGCACATTTCATTGCACATTTTATATATAACTATATTTATGATTAAATGCGTTATTATTCCGCGAGAGTTTGGCAGCACGTTCAGGCACTTAAAAAAAGATTCATAATGTTCCCAGGGCTCTGTGTAATTTGCATAATTTAAATGGATGGCTCAAAAAATGTATACATACCGTACATTTAAAACAAATGTGTTATTATTAACTAGTATTAACATGTATTTTCTTTATCGGTTTACCATATTATCAATTGTTGTTGCTATTTTTACAATGTACTTTGTTGACATTTTTTCAAGTGCTTACAGACTTTTAATGACTTTTTATTTTCATTTAAAAAAAACTAGCAATAAATCTAGCATCTTTTTCTTAATATTTGCACATTTTGTGTATGGCTGGCTGTCCGTGGGTATATATATATATATATATATATATATACACTACCGTTCAAAAGTTTGGGGTCACCCAAACAATTTTGTGGAATAGCCTTCATTTCTAAGAACAAGAATAGACTGTCGAGTTTCAGATGAAAGTTCTCTTTTTCTGGCCATTTTGAGCGTTTAATTGACCCTACAAATGTGATGCTCCAGAAACTCAATCTGCTCAAAGGAAGGTCAGTTTTGTAGCTTCTGTAACAAGCTAAACTGTTTTCAGATGTGTGAACATGATTGCACAAGGGTTTTCTAATCATCAATTAGCCTTCTGAGCCAATGAGCAAACACATTGTACCATTAGAACACTGGAGTGATAGTTGCTGGAAATGGGCCTCTATACACCTATGTAGATATTGCACCAAAAACCAGACATTTGCATCTAGAATAGTCATTTACCACATTAGCAATGTATAGAGTGTATTTCTTTAAAGTTGAGACTAGTTTAAAGTTATCTTCATTGAAAAGTACAGTGCTTTTCCTTCAAAAATAAGGACATTTCAATGTGACCCCAAACTTTTGAACGGTAGTGTGTGTGTGTATATATATATATATATATATATATATATATATATATATATATATATATATATATATATATATATATATATATATATATATATATATATATATATATAATGTGTATATATATATATATATATATATATAATGTGTATATATATATATATATATATATATATATATATATATACTGTATATATATATATATATAAAAATCACATCCACATCACAGACATGCTGACAACGCTCCAGACAATGGCGTGTGTTTTCTTTACATCCGGTTTTGACAGCGTGTTTTTGGTGATCAAATATTTTTTTCCGGTAGTCAAGTTTTTGCTACATCACTTGTCAATAGTACGCAAATAATAGGCTATTTATTTATCAATTCATACTGTAACGACCAGTTAATGTTGATGTTTTATGTTTGTGTGGTTTGAATTTGATGTTAGTGTCTGAAAGGTGATTGGCGGAGTGTTGTTGTGTGTCCGGCGGGGAAGCGAAGACTCAAGGATACGAAAGTGTTTTTATGGGAGGTAAAGCCTGTTGGAATTGTGCCGTTTGTTATCATAAGATTGGTAAAATAAGTTAAAAATAGCATCAGACTTTGTGTGATCTCTTCTGTGGGATACAATATATTATTTTACTTTAATTAGTTTTCAAGTACAAAAAAAACCCCACATTCAATTACATTAAGGGGAAAACCCTGATGTCATTGTATGTTTAGTATATTAAAAGTAACATATCACCAGAGGCGTAATGCCACCAAGTCAGCTATTACTGCTTTTCCAGGCTTCTGATTGGACACAATGTGCCTGACAGCTGGTATATGCGTCTGCATGTAGACAGAGACCGTTTTGAAACGATACTGGATGGAGATCATTTTAACCCCAGAAATGCGTTTTTGAGACTATCCGTGTTCATGTGGACATGGCCTAAAATGAATAAGGTTACAAATGTGTATAAAGTGTGATATCCCAAAAATATTTTTTTACCGTTCAAAAGTTTGGGGTCACAAATTAAACCATTTCAGTGCCGAATATATCATGAAAACTTAATTTTAGCTTGTCTTACTTACTTTTCACTTTTGCAGCAAATTACTTTGGTGACATTTATTATATATGTATGTATGTATGTATATATTTATGAGGTGATGGACGTATATATGGACGATATATATATATATATATATATATATATATATATATATATATATATATATATATATATATATATATATATATATATATATATACTGTATATATATATATATACTGTATGTATATATATATATATATATATATATATACTGTATATATATATATACTGTATGTATATATATATATATATATATATATATATGTATATATATATATATAAACGTGTGTGTATGTGTATGTATCTATACCGGTACTGTGTATATATATGTATGTGTATGTATATATGTGTATGTACGTTTATATATTTATATTTATAATATATATATATCCATCCATCCATCCATCTTCTTCCGCTTATCCGAGGTCGGGTCGCGGGGGCAGCAGCTTAAGCAGGGAAGCCCAGACTTCCCTCTCCCCAGCCACTTCGTCCAGCTCCTCCCGGGGGATCCGAGGCGTTCCCAGGCCAGCCGGGAGATATATATATATATATATATATATATATATATATATATATATATATATATATATATATATATATATATATATATATATATATATATATATTTATTTATTTATATGTATATATACAGTATACATATATATATACATATGTGTGTGTGTATATATATATATATATATATATATATATATATATATATATATATATATATATATATACACACAATAATATATATATGTCGTTAAACTGAAGCTTATTACACAGACATTTTTGGAAAATAGCAGTAACAAAATATTTATTGTTGTTGAAGCTGTGTGCTTTCCCACAGCAAAACAATGTGCTCAAAATTGAACGCTATTACAAACCCCGTTTCCATATGAGTTGGGAAATTGTGTTAGATGTAAATATAAACGGAATACAATGATTTGCAAATCATTTTCAACCCATATTCAGTTGAATATGCTACAAAGACAACATATTTGATGTTCAAACTGATAAACATTTTTTTTATTTGCAAATATTTATTAACTTTAGAATTTGATGCCATCAACACGTGACAAAGAAGTTTGGAAAGGTGGCAATAAATACTGATGAAGTTGAGGAATGCTCATCAAACACTTATTTGGAACATCCCACAGGTGAACAGGCAAATTGGGAACAATTGGCCATGATTGGGTTTAAAAGTAGATTCCATGAAATGCTCAGTCATTCACAAACAAGGATGGGGCGAGGTTCACCACTTTGTCAACAAATGCGTGAGCAAATTGTTGAACAGTTTAAGAAAAACTTTTCTCAACCAGCTATTGCAGGGAATTTAGGGATTTCACCATCTGCGGTCCTTAATATCATCAAAGGGTTCAGAGAATCTGGAGAAATCGCTGCACGTAAGCAGCTAAGCCCGTGTCATTCGATCCCTCAGGCTGTACTGCATCAACAAGCGACATCAGTGTGTAAAGGATATCACCGCATGGGCTCAGGAACACTTCAGAAACCCACTGTCAGTAACTACAGTTGGTCGCTACATCTGTAAGTGCAAGTCCTATGCAAGAGTGCAACACCCAGAAACGCCGTCGGCTTCGCTGGGCCTGAGCTCATCTAAGATGGACTGATACAAAGTGGAAAAGTGTTCTGTGGTCTTGACGAGTCCACATTTCAAGTTGTTTTTGGAAACTGGACGTCGTGTCCTCCGGACCAAAGAGGAAAAGAACCATCCGGATTGTTATAGACGCAAAGTTGAAAAGCCAGCATCTGTGATGGTATGGGGGTGTATTAGTGCCCAAGACATGAGTAACTTACACATCTGTGAAGGCGCCATTAATGCTGAAAGGTACATACAGGTTTTGGAGAAGCATATGTTGCCATCCAAGCAACGTTACCATGGACGCCCCTGCTTATTTCAGCAAGACAATGCCAAGCCACGTGTTACATCAACGTGGCTTCATAGTAAAAGAGTGCGGGTACTAGACTGGCCTGCCTGTAGTCCAGACCTGTCTCCCATTGAAAATGTGTGGCGCATTATGAAGCCTAAAATACCACAACGGAGACCCCCGGACTGTTGAACAACTTAAGCTGTACCTCAAGCAAGAATGGGAAAAAATTCCACCTGAGAAGCTTAAAAAATGTGTCTCCTCAGTTCCCAAACGTTTACTGAGTGTTGTTAAAGGGAAAAGCCATGTAACACAGTGGTGAACATGCCCTTTCCCAACTACTTTGGCACGTGTTGCAGCCATGAAATTCTAAGTTAATTATTATTTGCAAAAAAAAAATAAAGTTTAAGAGTTTGAACATCAAATATCTTGTCTTTCTTGTGCATTTAATTGAATATGTATTGAAAAGGATTCGCAAATCATTGTATTCCGTTTATTTTTACATCTAACACAATTTCCCAACTCATATGGAAACGGGGTTTGTATATTTATAACAGCCTGTTAAGTGTATTTACAGTAATGAAGTGCCATAGGAAGACCTCCATCATTGTTTTTTCTCCCTCTAGTGGCTGCAGTGTTGCTCTACATGGAGGTCCCCAGTGCCAGTGCCAGTGAGGTTTTTGGACCCATGTGTCTAATGCTGCTGCTTGGCACCGTGCATTGCCAGATTGTGTCCACCGAGTGCAGCAGGTGGCCACCGGCTTGTCCGGCCGCCAGCAATAGCAGCAGCTGCAGCAGCAGTCCGGCCCGCAGGAGGAGGCGAGTTACTCCGACGTCGCAAATAAAACCCCTTTATAGTTGTTTGTGTGCTGCATCCTCACCACCTCTTTTCCTGTCCCCTCAGGCCTAGGAAGGGCAGAGGCCAGAAGAAATCTGATGAGAAGAATGACAGCCAGGACACGGAGCAGCGATGCTTGTCGCAGTTTGAGAAAATCCAGCAATTGAAGAGAAAAGACGAGATGAAGGTCAGCAGCCTGTAGAATATTGTGTGTATATATATATATATATATATATATATATATATATATATATATATATATATATATATATATATATATATATATATATATATATATATATATATATATATATATCAATCAATCAATCAATCAATCAATGTTTATTTATATAGCCCTAAATCACAAGTGTCTCAAAGGGCTGCACAAGCCACAGCGACATCCTCGGTACAGAGCCCACATACATATATATTAGGGCTGTCAAATGATTAAAATTTTTAATCAGATTAATCACAGCTTAAAAATTAATTAATCATGATTAATCACCATTCGAACTATGTCCAAAATATGCCATTAACTGTATATTTTTGTGGGAATTGAAAGATAAATGACAGAAGACATGTGCATTTAACATATGTATGCATGTTTATTTTAATAACATCCTGTTTTTTACAATGACATTTCCTCGTCAAAATAGGAAAACAAAATAGGATGGCGTCTCTTATTTAAATGAAACTGAAATAGTAAAACAAAATAGGATGGTGTCTCCTTCTGTAACACACTAGCCATCTTGGCCATTTCTCTTCAACAAAGGAAAAACAAAGAGATTTCTCTTTTTTATCAAACCAAAAGAACATGGCCTACACAATTACATGTGGCCCGCTTCTCTATTCATCCTTTAGCCAGTTACTGAGGCAAACCAATTTGTCCACATTTTCTGAGAGTAAAGCTGACCGCTTCTTTTGCACAATGTGACCGGCAAGTGAGAAGAGTCTTTCACAGGGAACTGAGGATGCAGGAGTGGCTAGATATTTCCGAGCCAACGGAGCCAGCTTGTCATGGGCTCCTGCATGAGATGACCACCACTGCAAGGGACAGTCCGTCATTTCAATGGTGGGCTCTGCTCTGTACCTGTGTAAGGCTCTGTCAGGCTGTACCTCTTCATCTGATTCTGAATCTGAGCCCAGCTGTAGAAGAAGGTTCATTTTCTTCTTGGGTGGCCCATCTTCAGTAGTGTGTGAAGGTCTTCCAGGTGATTCACGCAGAAGGCCTCCAAGTTTGGTCCACACCTCCTCTCTGTCTGCCTTGGGCACACTTTTCAAGTCCTTAAAACGTGGGTCCAGTGCGGTTGCAATCTTGAGCCATGCATTGTTGGTGTGTTCTTGGCGGGAGCCTAGGTCGTCTTTGAATTTGGTCTTAAATCTAATCATGTATGCAGGGTCCTCATCAGAAGTTTCCATTACACAGTGTAAGTGGCAGAGGGCAGGTAGTACCACTGAGCAGGAGACGTAGGCCTCCCCACCCAGGATCTGAGTCACATACCTGCAGTGGAAAACACACACACACACACACACACAGAGAGAGAGACACAGAGACAGATACACACACACACACACACACACACACACACAGACACAGAGACAGATACACACACACACACACACACACACACACACACACACACACAGAGACAGACAGACACACACACACACACACACACACACAGACAGACAGATACACACACACACACACACACACAGCCACAGACAGACACACACACACACACACAGACAGATACACACACACACACACACAGACAGACACAGACAGACAGACACACACACACACACACACAGACAGACACACACAGACAGACACACACACACACAGAGACAGACACACACAGACACAC